>NC_142503.1:2278750-2447500 GCF_057876585.1 Rhinolophus sinicus
TCGTGTATTATTCTTTTCATTTCATTCTCCCTGACCTTCCACAGCCAACAGCCAACACTTAATAATGACTTGCCACTGCCACACGCTGGCCCAAGTGCAGGCACGGAATCCTTAGGGGGACCTGGTGATGTCTGCGCAGTAAGTAGCCTCATTGCAGGTGAGGAAACGAGGTGGGAGCTCAGGGGGCTGGCCCCGAGTCACAGCAGGTCACCCCGGTCCGTGGCCTCTCACGGTCTCTGCTCGGGGACCTAGGCCCCTGGACATGGTCGTGCCAGGCGCTCCGGACACACCTGATGTGGGTGTCTCTCATCTTTGCATCGCGTTCTGTTCTGGCTGGGGAGATGGAGCATGCAAGGCGTTTTGGGAACCGCTGGTCGGCTGGGCCTCCTGGGGAGGCTTCTCTTCACTGGGCGCAGAGTGTGAGGCCCCTGTGCTCCCGGCTGCGTTCAGGCCCGCGGGACAGACGGCGGGTGGGGGGTGAGGGGATGATTTCCTTCCTGTGCTTTGCTCCCTTTGTGACCAGAGCGATGCTGATACGAGACCTGATATATAGGGGTGCCAGGCTCCCCTGAAACATGGCAGCAAGCGGCCAACCCCCTACAATACAACGTGCTGTTTCTGAGACATGCACACAGCTTCTGTCTTAGAACACATGGAAACCTTAATTCGGAAAGCATCATAACCCTTACAAACGCCTCTGAGAGGGACAGACCAGTGTACACTTAGCAAAGGAAACACTTTTCCGGGGACGTACGTGTGGACAGAGGGGTCGGAGTGCCTTACTCTGCTGCAGGGTTCAGAGCCGTGACTGTCCATGTGGTGAGAGCACAGTGTCACTTCACAGGTTAGGAAGTGCGGCCTTTCTCCCGGCACAAAAGCTAAAAGAGGTTTGCTGAGAAAACGCAGACACGATTTTGAGTGGAGAGTTAAAAATCAGCCCAGCGGAGAGGGACCGAGAGAAAGAGGGGGGCTGCCTGGCTCTGCCCACCCATCTCTGGCCACTTCTGTGTTCCTGTGCATCCACAGGTGGTCCTGGGCCACCTCCAAGGGATACTTCTGAGACCTAGAGAAATAAAGAAAGATGCGTGACTCTGCGTGACTCTAACACTGTAACACACAGAAACAGTGCTTTAAGTTTTAAGGCCTTGCTAGAACGGGAGCTGTTCTTGTATGCGGGCCAGCAGTGTGCTTCCCAAATCCTGTACCCGGGCGTCAGTGTGTTCCCCAAACCCGGCCCATTGCGTATCGGTCATGCATCTCTAAGCAGGACAGCTGCGACCAGAAACGGGAGCTCCTCCCCCCTGTGGGCACAAACAGGGGACACAGCGCTCAGACAGACTTCCTGTGATGTCCCCGGAAGGAACCACACACTGTCCCCACTCTCTGCCTGCAGCCCACACCTCCCCGGAAGGACTGGTCACGGCCACTTCACATAACTCAGTTATCAGGCCATTGCTAAATGTCCCTGCATAACTACAGCAAGTACTTATTGTGTGGAAGTCAAGTCTTCAGCCACCAGTTGTCACCGAGGAGTCACGAGGGCAGGATTAATCACATCACAACCTCTTGTCTCCATTAGCAGAAGCAAAACATTACTGTCTTCGAGTAAATGAAAGTAAAATCATTCCTGTGTGAGGAACTGGTGGCGGAGTTTTTTAAAGACTATCCTTCACAAAGAGTTTCAGTGGAAACATCCCCTGCAGCCCCCCCCGCCCCCCCGCAGACAGCACTGTGCTCGTAGTGGGAGCCATGCTGTCATCAGGAAGGGGGCACAGCACTCGCTGAGTTAGCACCGTGATGGCAGTACCCGTGAGGTCACGATGGACATCACTGCAGTGGACGCCCCAACTTCAGACTTCCAGAGACTATTTTGGATTGGATTATTTTCCACTGATTTGAAAAGGGGTTGTGATACCTGCTCCCATTCCGTCATTTAAAAAGCCATGGATTTGAGGAACACATGCTCGTGGGACTTTGGTGACAAGATTTCATGCAGCTGCAGGACAGCAGGAGATAAGGGATAGCAAACACTCAATCCAACCGTATCCAGTGTTTCCCATTTTGAAAATCCTTTCCTGAAATTGCTTTGGCTTTGCAACGTGTTCTCCCGCAAGTATCCATGTTTCCTTTTGTTGACACTTTGTCCTTTGCTCTGCTTAGTTATTTCCGTACCACAGGCTCAAGCAAAACTATTTTACCTGGAAACAGAATGGTTAACTGATTTCAAGTATGTATTATTGAACAATTGTTACTGGTAGTAGAAAAATTAAGTTAAAGCATATTGTGTCACGGCTACATGGAGTGTTTTATTTCAGTTGTATGAAATTGATGCTGTGGCTGTCCCTGCATATAGATAAGCAACAGGGCACACAGAGTGATAGTTTATCTACCGTGACAGGGTCATCGGTGAGTGGTGGGTCAGGGTGATGCCACATTGTCATGGAGCTGAGGTAATGGATGGCTAAAAGCAAGATGGCAGCCACCCAGGGCAGAGACAGACAATCATCTGAATTCTTGCAAACAAACATAAAGTGACAAGTGCAGTGGACGAGAAGTACAGGATGATACAGTAGCTTCGTGCCGTGACTGTGGTGGGCTGGGGGGTGTCTTTCTGAGGAAGTGGCCATTGGGCTGACAGGTGAGGAAGGTGGTGTGCTTACCAGACACTCCCAGGAGACCAGAAGAATCCAGGAAGAGGAAAGGGAGAGGCGTGGCCAGGGAGACGGAGGGTCGGTGCCTCTTCAAGGTGCCTGAGTGGATTTGGGCTAGCCGCATCCCACAGCTCATCGGTTCCAAGCTGCCCGTTTTGCTCTTGTTCGGTAAGTCTGAAACTGGAGTAGTGCCTTCGGTCCTGAAATATGGAACACATATAATTAACAATTACGTCATGGTTGTTAGTTACTACAGGGTTGAGGACTTGGGGAGATGACCTTGAGACTCTGGTCAGAAAGGAATTCTTAGATGCAGTTGAATGTGAGAAAGATTTAGAAGGATGGGGACTTCAATACAGAATGTACTAAATATCTTTAATATGTCCTTTCTAATGGTAAGACAGTGTATTATTGTCACAGTTCAGAAGTTTAGTTTTCTTAAATTATCAATTAGTGAATCAATATGCAGCATGGAGAGATGAAGATACTCAGGGGTGTGGTAGAAAAACAAAATGAAAATAATCCTTGCAAAGCTGCCCCTGACCTTCGTGTCTGTGTTAGTTAGCACTGTCTCCTGTCACGGAGGACGTCAGCTCATGTTTCAGGGTAGCCTGCAGTTTACAGGGGGTCTTGCATGTTTTCGATGCGCATCACGACCTCTAGACTCTACCAGCTCCTTCTGATCCACAAAATCATTTTCTTGTTCTAGAGAAACAGTGCCCTGCACAATGGCGCTCTCTAAGGCTTCTCATATTCCAAAATGTGATGTCCCCCCAGATCAGGCTGGTAAACAGTGACAACAAAATCAGCAGAATTAAAACAGTTGTTGCCCAATTTTTCTCAGACTTTATTCTGGCAGGGCTGCTCGCAGACTTCCCATCCCCTGAACTGTGAGAACTAGACGTCTGGTGTTTAGGTTCCCCAGCCTGTGGTATTTCGTGGTAGCAGCCTGAGCTGACAGACGCACGACTATGTCTGCTCCCTCTGCAAGGAGCCGCCTCTGGCTGCCTGGAGCCTGCAGCTTTCCCGGTCAGAAGAGCCCCACCGACCCTCATGAAATCAATGGTTTTGACAAGGATAACGATTTCGATTAGGACACGTGTTCTGCAGCGGGCTGCACACCTGTACAGGCTGGTAGGCATGTTCACGGGCTCAGCTCCTGGACCTGCTCACGGGGGTGCTAACCCACACGCTGAGGGGAGCACCGCTCTACCCACAGAAAGAGTAACTGGGTCCGGTGACCAGCCAGCGGACGGAGACGTTTGACTTACTTTATGTTTAAAAGTCTCCTACGTGTAGTAAGTACACGCTAAACACTTAAGACATTATCAGTTCATAGAGCGACCCTTCTGCATCTTGGAGTGCCTGGAGACGACAACAGCCATGCCTGGACACAGATAGCTCCAAGGGGACTGAATGCGGACGCCTTCTGAATTCTAAATGTGAACCACAGCGAATAACCCATTTTACGTTGTGGTCCAATTAAAAATATATGCACACGCAGAACCGAAACCACAACTTCGTGAAATGATACCTGCAATGGCCGTCTGTCACACACACTGTGTCTTCTGTTCTGATTTACGCTACTAGACGTCTGCCCATCCAAGGAATTTATTTTAGGACCCTTTTAACACGTCCTCACATGAGTCCTTATAACTTGAAAAACTCAGGCTCATTCCTCAAATGGGCATAAATGTGGAAGTGAAACATTTAAGAAACATTTTAGGAGAAACACTTAAGAAATGAACCCTTCAGATGGATGTCTGGCTGACGCCCCCACAGAATAGCTGGTAGGTTTAATGGATGGCCGTGCTGGTCCCCTGAGTTCATTTTATTTTTATTGAGATATACTTCACATGCCATAAAACTCACCATTTTAAAGTCGACAATCCAGAAGATGTTAGACTGTTCATCAAATCGTGTGACTATGATAACTATCTAATTCCAGGGTAATTTTATCACCTCCAAAGAAACTCTACTTTAATTTTACAGTTAAATTGCTTAGAGGGCCTGAAATCATTTATGTGGCCACAACATTTATTGAGAAGTTTTGACAATTTTATGTAGTTCCTGAAATAGCTAAACTGGGAGAGAAAAATTTGTGCTGTAAAATCGTTTAAAATCGATCAAAAGCTAACTGAGGTTTATGGTGCAAATGGTTAACACTGTTGAAGAAACGCCAGACACTTTCGTTCTGATACTGCTATTCACACAATGACCAGCTAGCATTTAGCAGCGTTAAGTGGGCTGTTGACAACGTCACTTGGAGGCCCCAGGATTCAGATGTCGCCAGAAATACTATCTTGGCAAATACAGAGTGTGTAAGAGATGGCATTAAAGCTAGGAAAGCAAGACGTCCAATTGACCAATAACAATTAAGGAGCATCCATCCCCGGAGCTTGGAGACTGTGTTGTCTTTGCCTTTATTCCCTGAGCTACGGAGAGAATTAATTTAATTCAAGTTTTGTCTCCTAATTTCTAGTCAGACCACCCTCTGGGCATCAATCCCAGGCCGGCTTTATCAACAGCAACAAAACGCTGACAGTTTGAAGCTTGCATCTGCAAACACGCAGCGAGTGAAGATTTCAAAAGAGTGAGACATTGACTTTCAAAATAGCTCTGTCTATCACATGCAATCTTGATAAGGGAACTTTCCAGTGAAGAATGTGCGGGGTGGGGGCTGATCTCAAAACTGTCTTTCCTGAGGAAAATGCAGCATCTCCAGTTTACATCAACTTGCTCTCATCGGAGACAAAAAGTGTCAGCAAAAGTCCATCCTCTCCTTCCCGTTGCAGCGTATGACAAACATTGTCTTATGCTCTTTAAACGCGAGAAGCAGGCTGGAAGCAGACTCCACTGGATGCTGTGCTGCTGCTGTTGGAGCATCTTCACGGTGTCCCATCCACCACCGGGTGACCTTGCGTCCTTGCGTCGCTGGGTGCTCCAGGCTGTTAGCTCAGGACGAACTGTTCTCTAGCTGAGTGGGGAGGCTGGCGCCAGCCCGGCAGTGCCAGCATGGCCATTCCACAGGATGCCGTTAAGTGCCTGCTAGTCAGTTACCTCTGAAGATTTAATGCTAAAGTTTCCTCATTGAGAAATTTCCTTTCATTCCTCCATTACACACAGACCAGGAGTGGCTTTGGGGTGCGCTCTCCCTGCCAGGAATAGACTGAAACAACTACAGTGCGAGCATCCCGCGCTTTTCCGACTGCTTGCTGCCTGGTGATGCGGCCGCGGCAGGACTTGGACTATTGGATGGAGAGGATTTGGCCTTGGCTTTGGCCTGCAGCTTCATTGGCAGACGTTTTTGTAAGAGGCCTGGCACATGTGTTTGAAATAGCTGTGGTGTCCGGCAGGACTGAGTGTGCACAGCCTAGAACTGCTGTTTCCATTTCATTCTTCAGCCCTGAGTCCCTTCCATGATTGGTCCCAAATAGAGCATGCTTGCCTGGGATGAGGACAAATGCCACCAGAAACAGGCTGGGTACACTGGAGTGAGTCACTCACCCCGAGGAAATCCACTAGCTCCTGACTCTGAGCACCAAAAGAAGGGGTTGTTATTTATGTATAAAAATAAAAATATAACATCGGTATTGGGTAGGCTTGAGTTTAAATCTTTGCTCTGCCATTGGTTGTTGGTCTGGGGGCAGAGTGTCATTTTTATCATCAGTGAAATGTGGGGCAATGTTATTTAGTTTGTAACACTGTGGACAGAAATGATGGAGCACCTCAGTATACATACATAAATCACCAGCACATAGGATTCGGTTGTGTACACCCTTCCAACCACTGCCAATGCTGCGGGATATCATCACAATGTCCCTTAGTTCGAATGCCTGTAAAGACATATTTATCACCAATATGTAGCCTCTGATTAAAAGTGCTTTAAGTGCTTTTATGCTTAAAATGTATACTTTACGCAAAGATACATTTGCATTTCCTTTGTAAAACTGTCACCCATGTAAGTGTCTGGGAAGGTTTGGTGAATACTGAATCTCAGGATCCCCAAACTTCAGGGAATTCCACCCTAAAATGTGCCCATTTACTTGCACACTTCCCAGTTCCCTGATACGCCACCGCACGTTGGACTGAGATGCCATGACCTCCATGTCACCGGCTCAGCATGGCCTGGTGTGGCTGCAGGGACTGGGAATTGCTAGTGTGCGATCCCAAGCTGTTACATGAAACACTGGGAATTGCTGGAGGGCTGCTTGCTGGGTTCCCAGACGGAAACAACCACACAGTTGATGTTTCCCTGAGCGTGACGCTGCCCAAAGCGGGAGGGCAGGAGAGCTCACGGGTGCTCATAGGGTCATTTGGAGGCTGTCCATGATGCTGTTGGATTGCAGTACTAACTCATGGCTCACCGCCGGCCGTCCCATTCAGCTCAGAAGGCTTCCTGGAACATCAGAGCTGCTGCTGTTCCTCCAGAACAAGCAGAAAGGAATCACGGACCACTTCTCATTGTGCAGGATTTTGTCAGGCGCCTCGAGGGAGAGACGGGCCACGTGTACACCCTTGCTTGTGCAACACCAGCTCCTAGAGTAAGGCACAGGGGGCACGACTGTGACATCCTGTGGGAGCAGCACTGACCTCCCTCAAATGCACATCATGCTTCTCAGGTCCAAGAGAACCCAGGCCTCCAAGGAGAGGATGGACAGACCAGTCAAGCCCTCTACCTGCTGCTGAATGGGACAGCTCTCAACCCGGACCCTGGTCTGAGCTGGGCTGTGGCTTTCCTCGAGCCAGGGCTTTCTTCTGCGATCGGCACCCATCTTTTGGAGGCACTGAGAACATGCACAGTAAAGCATGGGTGTGATTTTACACTTCTGTGATTAAAACACACGTAAAACAAGAGAGACTCCGGGAAGAAAACATTGATGTGGCTGTGACAGGTTTCCATCAAATGGCCATCAAGAAGCTGAGATCCTTTGCTGCTGCTGTTCAACAGAAGCGGGGATGCTCTGAAGGACGTGTGGTCAGCTGGCGGCTTCTCTGGCTAGTTCCTAAAATACACAGAAGCCCCAAAGACACATCAGCAACTCAGAGTTACCATTTCAGTTAAGTCTTGGGGTGAAAAAATAAGGTATCATTATATGAAATGCATGATTCTTCTGGCAAAAATAAAAGGATAAAAAATGCTAAAATTACCCAGTTCATTTTATCCAGACATGGGGAGCCTTTCTTTACAAATCCTTCCCTTGCTCTGCATGGGGATGCAGACAGATGCTTGGTGGCACTTCATTACGGAGTTGCAAGTGCATTGATGGCACATAAAGAGCATTGTGGAGTAATGTTTGCCATGTTCCACGCCAACTGCAGGCTGAGATGGCTGCAGCTTCACAGAACAGATGGGGCCTGAAGTCGTCAGGAAACTCCCATCTCCCTTTCTTTTAATGAAGAGTTTCAAGGATTGCTTTAAGCGCACGTTCAGAGGTAGCGTTCTGGGTTTGCACAACGCACAACGTTTTTGGAGGGTGTTGCACTAAAGCATGAGAAATACTTCGGCATGCCTTTCATTTGTCATCTTTGAGGACTACGCTGTGCACCAGCTTATGGGTAAAGCATTTTTCTAAATCGCATGTTTGTGCACCCTCCCTCCACCCAACATTCCTGAGACTATCACCCTTTTCCTTGAATCCAGGAGAGGGAAACTGCTCGGGAGGTTGTAGGGGGAGGAGGTGGCTATGTCTGAGCTGTGATGTTCAGATAGTGCGGCCGTTCTTGAAGTCTCATTACCGGACGAGGGTGATGAATGGACCTTAGAGATGGTCAGAACAGAGAATAATTCCTTTCCATGAAACTCTCATTCTTCCTGAACTAAACAGCCAACATCGCATTGGCTAAGAACCTGGGGTTAAAATCTGTCACAATTGGGTTTAAAATTCTGATTCTGACACTCACAGGCTCTCTGAGGCTGTCACGTTACTGGGTATTTCTGAGCTTCAGGGTCCCGTCTCCACCATTTAATACTAACTTTTACTTCACAGGGTTGTTGGGTTTGTTAAATGAAAAAATGTTTCCAAAGCACAGAGCATAGAGCATCTGGAGAGAGTGCCTACATGTTGTCACTGCTCTGCGTGTGTGTGTGCGTGCAAGCATGCAAACACACATCATGTTACCAAATGTTACTGATAAAGCAAATATGTAACATTCCAGAAACTTTTCTTTTACCACAGGTCTCATTTCCTAACTCACAGAACTTTTTCTCACAGATAGACAATTTTCTTGTGTGACAAGAGTTCTCATTATTATATTAAAAAAACGCACACCATTAACATAACCCAAATATTTCTAATCAAGTTGCATCCGGGACATGCTTTTTAGGCACTTCTGTAAAGACCGATGGAAAGGAGTATGTTAGCAGCAGTGTGAGTGGGGTTGCTCAGTGACTGTCGATGACAGTGGCGTGTTGCCTTGCCTGCGTTAGAACCCTGAACTCTGACGTTTGCTGTCCACTTGGGCCAACGGCGTCCGCAGCCACTTCATCCATCCACGTTCTTTTATAGAGCAGTATTGTGTTCAAAAATTACAAATATAATTTTCCTTAGGGGAAAATTCAATTGACATTTGTCCTCATTTTGAAATGTCCCAAAAGGGAGGTGGGCTTGAGAGCTAGAAAGAGAGTCTGCCCAAAGGGAGTGATGGCCGAGTCCAGGAAAGAGGTCACATGGCTTCTGGCCAACAGTGTCGGTCAGTCCCAACCTGCTCCCTTTGCTTCCAAGCGGTGGGGATCAGATGTCCCCACCTGCCAGCCCAGGTGGGTTGCAAGGCTCAGAGTCTGTGTGAATGGGAGTGTTAATGTCCTACCTTCTGATGGGTCTTGGCAGCACAGGTTGCAACAGCTTCTCTAAAGGTTTGTAGTAACGAGCTCTGTCGGGCACAGACGTTGTTATCAAGGGGTGAAGTATACCAGTGATCATATGATTATTTTATGACTAAACCAGTTCTTTTCTCCCAAGTTCCCTTCACTAGATTGTAAGCGACATAAGGACTGAACTGAATTTTTCTTCATTTGATCATGGTCATAGCTTCGTGCACCGAACACAGTGGAAGTTTAACGACAGTTTTGTTGAATCAAATCACTAACTATGGCTGCATCTGTATCTGTATCAATATGTATGGCTATACCAGTTTCTGTATCTGCATCTGCTATATCCATCCACTTCAGTATCAGTGTGTACTTCAAAGCAGTATCTCTATATCTACCTACATCAATGTCTGCACCAATAATTTATACCAATATCTATAGCATGTCAATAGCAATATCTACCTATAACTATCTATGTCAATGTCAGTATCAACATCATATCTATAGCTATATCATCTGTATATCTGTATCTACCATATCTATTTATATCACAATATCAGTATCAGTGCTGTATTCATATCATATCCGGATCTGTATCTATCTATACCTATATGACGTATACCTTTACCTATGCCTACACCTGCACCTGCATCTACACCTGCACATACACCTACACCTGCACCTATACCTATACCTGCACCTGCACCTACACCTGCACCTGCACCTGCACCTATACCTACACCTGCACCTATACCTATACCTGCACCTGCACCTACACCTACACCTGCACCTATACCTGCACCTGCACCTGCACCTACACCTACACCTATACCTCCACCTGCACCTATACCTGCACCTGCACCTGCACCTATACCTCCACCTGCACCTATACCTACACCTGCACCTGCATCTACACCTGCACCTACACCTACACCTGCACCTATACCTATACCTGCACCTGCACCTACACCTACACCTGCACCTATACCTATACCTGCACCTGCACCTATACCTGCACCTGCATCTACACCTGCACCTATATCTATACCTGCACCTGCACCTATACCTACACCTGCACCTATACCTCCACCTGCACCTACATCTGCACCTATACCTATACCTGCACATGCATCTACACCTGCACGTACACCTATACCTACACCTGCACCTGTACCTGCGTCTACATATGCAGTGGCTTTAGGAACTTCACGTTCCTAAAGGTGATGACCAAGGAAAGGCATACTAGTTTCTCTTTAACAGTAGGCCCTTTACACATATTTTTCCTTCCTAATATTAATCTGAAGACAAGCAGAATGCTCTCGGGCACAGGACACCCAGACTAGAAATAACGACCCAGCCCTCCCCAGGTGGCCGTGGCGTTGAACATCACATTGCCTGCATGCGTATGTGTTTTGGGAAGGCTCTCAGAGTGTGCTAGTACGTCACCTGGGGGGGTCACTGACCAGTCCTGTGTCCACCCTGAGGGCCATGCACACACAGGAGACCACCCCTCCACAGGGCCCCTGTCCCTCCTCCCTGTTATGTTGTTAAAACGTCTCTGTCGCGTATGAATGGCTGGGAGTTCTGCATCCAAGTTACACTACGGAGCTTCAGAAAGCATTCACAGGGGGTCTGCAGGACTCCAGTGACAGGGCATGCAGCACTGCGAGACGCTGAGACAGTTTTAGAGTTTCTGTGGGAATTTTACTTGGTGAAATGACGTCCATCTGTCTACCTGAACGCTCCCGGAGGGCTAACTCCATCTCTCCCTCTCCTCCCCTCCCTGGAATCAGGACCGATTGGCCAAGCCCTTCATTGCTAGACACAGGGAACATGTGTGTTGACGTGATTAGCAGTGTTTAGAACTGGTGTTTTCTGGAGCGAGGCGGCGACAGACGGCGCATCCGTCCGTCAGCCGTAGATCAGGGGCTCCTTCTACCTTTTGCAGCAAGTCTCTTAAACGGAATAATTGTCATCTTCCAGCTCTCAGTGAGGCCAGAAATCACGAAAAATCTCATTTAAACTTTCCATTCTAGTTCTCTAGCAAATTTACAGCAGAGGTCAGTCCTCTTGCAAGATTGCTGGAGAGAATTCCTCATCAGAACAGAGGTATTTTTCTCTATTGTTGAACCAACCACCTTCCATCAATTTTTCTCGTCATCTCACCCATCTGATTATGACCTTCATGGGATAAAAGAAGTACAGCTCTAACTCTTTTTTCTGCAAGCGGAGCCTCCCTGTGTGTGATGTGGTTAATATTGATTATAAATCGCAGTCAACTCAGTGAGCCCTGCGCGTCCCCCGCGGCCCTTCCCCCACCTTGGAGACCGTTCTGAGCCTTTCATTGGCTGTGAAATGCTACTTTGGATATTTCTTCTTTTCAAATGAAATCACACTTCTGATTGTACTTATTTAGAGTCCAGAACCACCGCGGTGACTCTGTGTCGGTGACAGCATCCAGAAGCAGAATCAGGGGAGCACCTGCCACTGACAGCGGTTGGATGATCTAATTTACCAGAAACCAGGATGATTCTCAGCTCAAGCTCTTGGGGCCCTTCGGGTTACTGACTCAGAGGTCAAATGAAGGAGAAGCAGGGCTGGGGTCATCTGCTCCTTTCTGATCTGTATTCTCTTGCGTATACAGTTTTAAGAAACATGCAATTTTGATCCAAGACATAGCCTTCCTTAACGAGTTTGCACGTAGATGTGCAGAATGTAGAAATGAACGAGAATATTGACAATTAGTAACCTTGTTTTCTTTTACAAGCTTTTCCAGCCAATGCTAAATTCAACTTTGGTCACTTGGGTGTTGAATGTTACTTTGAAAATCCCCATCACCATTAGCTCTTTCCTGGCTGATTTGATTGTAGGGACATTATTCCTCAGGCTACGGAAATAGCCACTTCCCCATCTCGCTGACTTTAGCGTAAAAATAAAATTGAATCTTAAGCAATGAAATTTTTATCTATTCAACTCTTCATTCTCAACTGGAGTTAATAACACTTGATTTTACCCTTTCTCCCCAAATAGCATGAAATATATGAAATTGAAATTAACACATTTCCGAGATGATGAGGTCACAAATAGATTTTATTAAATTTACTTGTGTGGTATTTGTTCTTTCTTAAACAGACAGTGTGTGCGGCAGACGACTTCTTTTCTTATTATTTAATTATGGTAATAGAGAGGAATGATTTTTTTAAGTAAAAACAAAAAACCAAAACAAAACAAAAAAACAAACAAACGAAAAAAAAAACCCAGAAAAAGCAAAGGAAGCCCATGTGAAATAATAACAAAAAAAGCAATGACTGCAACAACATCAATAGGAGACTAAGGATAAGATCCTGTGCATCAGCCGTGCTTTGTGCCAAAGTCCTCGCTAAGCACTCCTAACGCAGATCGATTCGGGCTGGGCTGGGTAATCCTTACGTGATGCTGAGGAAGACAGAGTCTTGTCTGATGAATCCAGGACTGTCTGCCAAGGTCTGCGGGAGAACAGTGGGGTCCTGCGGGAGGAGGGGGGCTGCCCCACAGGAGGAAAACCAGGGGCCACTGGGAGAGAAGTTGAAGGGATTGTAGATGTGCAGTCGGGGTGTGGGTGGGATGGTGGGCAAAACACACAGGGGTGCCTAAGAAGGCTGGACGTGTCGCCACACCTCTGGGTGCAGAACCTGACCTTCAGGCTGGCTCTGGATGCTCAGGTCTAGTTCCCCGGGGGTTGTGAGGGTGGGGGAGTGGGGTGGGGGAGGCAGGCTTTGTGCAGGCTCCGGGCAGGCAGGCAGGCGTGCTGTAGAGGCCTCACTCGGTGGGCGCATTTGTAGTTGGGCTGGGATCTCAGTTCTTCAGACGGTGACAGTGGGATTAAAACTGTAAGACGAGACAAGGGGTTGGAGGTCAGAACGGGCACGGCCTGTTGACTGGCTGCAGTGAGGGAGGGAAGGGGCAGGGCTGTGTTTTTAATCAAGACGTGGAGGAGGATGGTCACGACCTGGCAGCTCAGGCTGGTGGTGCCTCCGATGGGGGTGGGGTCAACGTTCCCAGAGGCGTGTTTCTGGGCTGTGGACAACAGAAAGGCCCGTGGGGTGAGCTCGCGGGCACCCAGCCTGCAGGGCACTGGACTGTGGACAACAGAAGGGCCGTGGGGTGAGCTCACGGGCACCCAGCCTGCAGGGCGCTGGACTGTGGACAACAGAAGGGCCGTGGGGTGAGCTCACGGGCACCCAGCCTGCAGGGCGCTGGACTGTGGACAACAGAAGGGCCGTGGGGTGAGCTCGCGGGCACCCAGCCTGCAGGGCGCTGGACTGTGGACAACAGAAGGGCCGTGGGGTGAGCTCGCGCGCACCCGGCCTGCAGGGCGCCGTCGCGGTGACTAGTGGAGAGACGCCTGTGGGCTCCTGAGCTCCTGCCCCAGTGTGGAATGCGGTGTCCCTCCCAGGGTTTCTCTGTGTCGTGGGGCTACTGCGGAGCCTGCTGCTACGCTTCTTAAGTCACTTCACACGGAAACAAGCAAAACAAAACAAACTTGCTCATGGTAAAAACTGCTTCTTTTTCTAACAGCCAAAAACACATTTCTTTTTGGGATCTTCCAGGAATAACTCTGAAAGCCTCAATGCGTTGACAAAAAGAGACAAACCTCTCTGGCCACATTCCCTTCCGAAGTCAAAATGGCAGCGGCCTCTGGGAAGGACCATACGCTCTGAGTCCCTTTAGACAGATTCCACTGGACAGCATCTTAGGAATTAGGGTACAGTTGTGCACATCACAGTATAGTAGAGTGGGGGAGTTAGCTTTGGCACCATCTGGGCCAGCCACATTATGTAACTGTCACAGAGAGGTTGCCTGGCATTGAGGGCAGTGCCCACTCTGGGTCGATACTCAGCCCTCCTCCGACGCTGGCTGCAGTAACGGGCCTAGCCCACTCTCACCGGTGTGAAAGGTAACAAGTGGCATTTCCCTGAAATAAGTATTTTTGATCATGCCCCCGTGAATGCAGTCTGCACTTTCGAGTCTACTGTGGCGACCCATGGACTGCTGAGAAGTTTCCGGAACACAAAACAGAGCGGGGCTCACTTGAGCCCCCAGGCTTAGCCACCCCCTCATTCTGGAATTCACACGTGTGGTGAAGGGACAGTGGGAGAGACTCTTCTCTGAACCATTGGCACAGAGGCCCTAGTTGGGAGGGCCGTTCTGCCCAAAGGCCTGTGGCAGCTGCCCATGGAGTCCTCACTCAGCCAGGTTCTCACGCAGAGCACGAACCTTTGCTGGGTTTCTGGGTGAAAACAGCAAGCCTTCTCATCACTTATGTTTTGCAAATAAAGGAATTGAGAGTGGAGGCCTCTGCAGAGCTCAGCGGCCCGCAGGATGAGAAAATGGTGACCCGGAAGGTCGAATTGAAGGCAACTGTGCTGTCTGACGAGAAGGTAAAGATCACCTAGATGGAAAACAATCAGAAGGATGGACAGGAAGCTGCTGAACTTGAGTAAGCAAATGCTTACCACCCCAATGCGAGGTTTCAAAATTAAAGGTACATTAAATATGAGATTTAAAGATATTTTCAGTTTTGCTATTTCGGGTTAAAAATTGGCAACAGAAGAACATTGCATCTTGTAAGATGCAAAAATAATTCAAATTTTTTTTTTTTTTTTTTTTTTTAACAAAATGGAAAGCTGTTTTTATCAAAACCTAGAACTTAATCTGCTCTCTTAACCAGAATGGCATGTCTATTGTCACTAAACCGCTTAGAATCAGTGGTTTGTATCCCTGATCCTTTGATGGCTCAATGAAGACCTTAAACGTTACATTTTAATAGATATATTAACATTATGAAGATGAAAAGCATTAACTGATAAATAGCATAGGTAAGAGAATATCCATGCATTGCTTGACATTCTTTCTGTTAATTCTGATCTTTAATGATGTGTCCAGATTCTTTAAAAAAAAATGGTCAGTGTTATTGTCTGAATGGATTCCTTCAAACACGAGTTTCTCATGTATTATAACCTTGCACCCACTGACTTCCACCTTAGAAAATTAACAAATTGAACCGGTTGAGGTGTTTGGAAATTATTGTGTCACATGGCCCTCACTGTACATATGAGGCAGAAGTGCCTTTCAGTTCTGCACGTGAGCAAGATACCCCGTTAATGTTTCCTGAGGTTTTGCAGAATTTTTCAATAAGCAATCAGAGCATGTTCAAGCCAGAAACAAACAGCTGAAGTGGAGACGTGTGCTCCCTGTTCAGCAGCACTAAAAGGCCCCTCCTTTTTGCATGTCATGCTGTAGGAGTCTGCTGCCCATGCACAATTACATTTAGATGAAGAGTGAAGTTTTGCCTACTGTGTGCAGTGGAAAATTGATGTGATTGGTGTTTTAAATTACACATTCTCTGAGAAGCAAGTAAATCAGTGATTATTTCATTTGGTTTCTAAATAGCTCTGAATGCGCTGGGTGAGTATACATGATTTAGAAAAGATTAAAGGGGATTTCTGTAAAAGGAAAAGACGGTATTTGTAATTATGGATTTCAACTTGTGTTGGTATGAAAACATCTGCGTACTCTGATTTTACTGAAGAAACATTTATTTGGCTGTTTTCAAAGTGAATACTTAAAGTATAAAATATGGCTGAAAAAAAAATCTACACCCAGATCTTGGAGGCTGAGTATCATTATGACAAAATTTCCCAGTAGAAAAAAATAAACGTAGAAAATTATATAAAGTATATATATATATATATATATATATATATATATATATATATTTATATATTTATATATTTATATATTTATATATTTATAATATGTATATATATATATATCATATATATATAATCCTTTTTACCATATGTAATAAGACTACGTTCTCATAAACAGATTTTGCTAGTTGTATTATTAATTTGTTGCTGTTTTTCTTAATATGGTATCCAAGGTGGGGGGTGTGTGTGGAAGGATTCTGATTACATTTTTAGTGAGCAAATTTGTGTACACTATTTTAAGATGAAAGGTTATGATGAGGACAGACACTCAATATATGAAAATACATAGACTATTGGAATAGAGAATACAAGGAAAAGTAATAGAGCCTCTGGGCATTCTCCCTGTCCTGTGGTGGTGTCTTTCGGCCCTGGTGGCCACCGCCCCACATCAGGAGCTCACGCAAACCACCACTGGCACCTCAATGCGAGACCTTGACTCCCATGGATACAACAGATACGCAAAAGTTAACAGAAGTTGCTATGTCAACGGCTGCTATGGCTTCTCCTCATATTCTCTCAATGCTCCTTTTTCTGCATGTTCTTGTGAACAAGGCCAAGACCCCCAGTCTCCTTGAGCTGCGCTCCCGTCAACAACCACCTCATTTACGCTGACTTCCGTTTCCACAGTCGTGACCCACTACCCTCTTTTCCTTTATTTCCATGCCTTCAACAATCCTATTCCCCTCCTCAACCAGCGTGCCTGGTAGAGGCACTGCCCATCTATAATCACCCCTGTCTTTCTAGAAGACTCTTTAGGTAGCCATGCTCCCAAACTTCTCCAGTCCCACTCCATCCTTTGCTCCACTGACAAATCATTCCCAGTGGCAGTCTTACTGTCCTCCTCAGGTCTCTGTCACCATGAATCTTCCTCTGAGAAGGTTTCCCTGCCCCACATCTCAAAGTCTACCCTTGTCCTGCATTGTTTTTGTCCCTAGAAGGCGTGAGGGAGCACACCAGCACTAATCACACGTGTTTACCTGGCACTCTTCAGTGCTTTTCTGTGACAGAAGCCCCTCAGGGCAGGACTCCAGCTCCTGTTTACTGCCTTACCCCAGCCCTATGACAGATCCCAGCTCAGGAATAACTGATTCCATAAAGAAGCCATACAGTGCCTGGCACACAACAGGTGATTAACAATGTTTGTCCTCTTTCCTGTTTTTATTTAATGAAAAGCTGTCCATCCAGAAAAACAAACAAACAAACAAACAAACAAACAAACAAACAAACTTGTTACAGTAATGTAAGAAAAACACATTTACTGTAGAAAAATCCATACCATGATTTGTAACGTTACTTTATGTGTTATCTGATGGCTTCAGGATTCCTCATCACTGTTTTGCTGATATTAACCCAGACCGCTGAGCTGTGTGCAGGTGGGCAATATGGACTAATACCCGACTAACTATCCCTTTTCTAATGGAGATTCCACAGAAAAGTAGAAATTTCCATTTTTTTCCTTCTTATAAACTGTAACGTTAACTACATAAAAGACAATGAAGCCACATCCCTAAGGACACGGATAATTGCATGAGAATAGAAACCCCGTATCCGTCATGAAGACAGTTATGGGCTGTGTGTGTCCTGCCCCATTCAGGTGGTGAAACCCTAGTCCCCAATGCAGGAGCTCAGAGACGGGGCGTGGTGGTTAGGCCCTGAGGGTGCAGGCCCTCTGATGGGATTAGTGCCCTTGTAAGAAGAGACACGAGAGAGCTTGCTTTCTCCTTCTGTTCTCTGCTGCATGAGGACACAAGGAGAAGATGGCCCTCTGTAAACCAGGAAGAGAGTCCTCACCAGGCTGATCATGCTGGCACCCTGACCTCTGACTTTCAGCCTCCCAGACTGAAAAATAAATGTTTCTGCTGTTTAAGCCACCTAGTCTGTGGCAATTTGTTTTAGCAGCCTGAGCAGGCTAAGACAAAGGCCGTGTACATTGGGAACCCCGGGAGGGGCCGTGCCGCTTCCCAAGGTCTTCTCATATTTTGATGAATGATCCTAGTTTAAGGTAAAGGGAAATTTACTCTAATTGACTTTTCCAGGAGACAATACAATTCCTTATCTGAATTTTCCCCCCTTACCTCTTGGCTAATGAGGTAAACTAATGGCATCATTAGTTATTAGGAATTAAGAGACTTGAGCATATTTTATAAATGATGTAACCCACACTAAATGTGCCCTGCAGTCCAGACCTTTTGTCTTAGCTCTGGAATTGTATATTCAAGTGTCTAATCGGCATATTCACTTGGAATTGGGTTTTTGGTGGGCATTTCAAACACCACAGGCTCAGAACTGAACTTGGAATCTTCTGTAACAAAACTCTTCTCACACCCCTTGCTTTGGGGATGGCCTGTCTCTGCACCCACCTGCTTAGGTGCAAACCAGGGTCCATCTTTTCCACGTCCTCTTACCTTGGCCCTGGCAATCAACCTGTTGCTGGGACAGTTGGCTCGGCCATCCCGCTCTTTATAGACTCAGCTCAGTCTCACTACCCTCCTACCTTCCTCCTCACATCTCACTGCTAGCTCATTTTCCTGCTTTGATCAGGTCCAGGATATTTTCTTTGTGGGAGCTGGAATTAAGTTTAGAATTTATGAATATTAAACTTAGGAGCCCGTACCCCAGTACATTTGCACCCTTCAATTGTTTCTCACTTCACTTTTAATAAGTGAAGAGCTTTCCATGGCTGACCAGACCCTGAGGGCTCTGACCAGCCCCCTGCTCCGCTCAGTTCCACTGTTCCTTGAGTTTTAGCAGAGATGTCTTCATTGACTTTCCTACACATGCTCAACACCTTTTTGCCTCAAGCACCCCCCATGCTCTTTCTTCTGTCTGGGACACTCTGCCTCCCACATCTCCACATCTGAGTGTAAATGTTACTTCCTCCATCCATGTGAGAGCTAGCTTCACCCCATTCCTGAGGCTGTCTAAATATCACATGACCTTTATATGATGTTTTCGTAATGCCCCGTTGTGTCCTTCAGAATAGTCATCACCCTTATGATGCTCTAACAATATGTAGGTTTATGTATCATGCCTGTGCCTCCATGAGTCGGAAAGAGCATGCATTTATTACTGTATGTATACCCAGCCCAATGCCTGGTAAGGGGGATGCTCAATGCGGGGTGGGTGGAAGGATGGAAGGATAGCTGGATGTGTGGAGAGAGTAAACCTGATGGGATTTTAGAACATTCAGAGAAAAATACATTTTAGAACATCGAAAGGAAACCAAACTTAACCAACTGGAAAATGAGAGATAAAACACCTTTCCTCAGTTAATCTAGATTTACTTTACGTTCTTTAATTGTCTCTTATTTTATTTATTTGTGCAAATTGAAACAATTGCTTTTCAGAAGCTCAACCATATTCTTTCAGGAGTAACGCAAGAAAACCTAAGGGCATAATGACTTAGCCGACACAATTTCTCTTTAATAAGTACATCTCAGCAGGTGCTCATTGGGGCACATAATATAAGCACGCACGATCTCCCGTCCCCTCGCTGGCATTGGAAGGAACGTATTTAATGTAGAAAGTCTGTCCCAGGCCTCGTGAACAGCGAGAACACAGGGTGCCCTCATCTTCTCCCGGGAGCTGTCACTGGCACATTATCACAGCAGCCACAGTTCAGATCCTTATCGCCCTACTTAGGCTTGCCATGTTTTCATCTCTTACTTAGACACATTTTTTTCCCTTGGATGATAGTAAAGGGCATCTTCAGGCACCCTTACCTCTCATATTGAATTGTGAATTTGTCGTGGTGGATTAGATTAATCAAAATGGCCTTAGAAGAAAAATCTCCATGCATGCTTCTCAAACTCAAATAACGTCTGTCAATTTTTTTCTATAGACACCACTTTCTGTAGCCTTCTCTCACATGCTGTTTTCATATATCTCATGCAGCTGAAGATGTATTTATCCCAACCCTTGGTGGCTTGAATTTAAACTACTGTTTAAATTATACCTAAGCAGTAAAGGCAAGGATTAAAAAATACCACCAAAGTGTAAGCAGACAAGATCTAAGCATCTGTTTTCAGTAGAGAAAAACATTTAGAGTACTGTCAATTCCTTCAAACCTTCTAAAATCATATATTTCAGAAATTTTATAAAAGCTTCTCTGAATAATAGCATCATTACAAACCTAAAGCACTGGTATCAAAAGAGTTTACCAAAAATGTATCCAAATGAATGAATATCTTGGAACACTTGTATTATTTCTTTAATTCTCACCCCTTCCTTTATCAAGAAAAGAAAATAATAAAAATTAACCAGCAGGATAGTATACGGAAAACAACTTTAAGGATGTTTCTTATCAACCAAAACATATATTTTTTATGTGCTCTGTCAACACTCACAGAATTATATATTTATATTTTATTTTAGCATTTGAAAGTGTTTTCTAAAGATAAAAATACTCTTCTTTCCTACTTCAAAAGCAGTAGATATTTGTTATAAAGTAATAGAAGTACTTAAAAAAGCAATGTGGAAATCAGCTACAATCCTCCTATACCTATTCATTCCCTCAACAGGGGATTATAGAGTAATATATTTTATAGTTTTTCACTTAACAAATGGACATGTTTCTATGTTTAAATTCTTTTTTAATGACCAGAAGATTTATATCCTATACTTGAATAAATTAACTTGTTTTAATTTCCTTATTTTTAATATAAACAATGACAAGACGGACATCTTTTTAGCTGTAGTTTTGACTACATGCTTAACTACTTCCTCAGGAAAACTCCTGGAAATGGAAATGTTTGGACAACAGTATTTGTATTTTGGGATGAAATCTGAAATACACAGCTAGATTGTCTTCCAGAAAGGGTGCTTCATTGATTCTTCTAGCCACAGGGAATGAGGGTTTTCTAATTTTCTCTCAGCTTCATCACCAGTGAGAACTATAACCTTTATAAGCTCTGATGGCTTGATGGGAGAAAAATGAATTGTCATTTCATTTAAAATATCAGTACTTTTTCTTTCATGAGATGGTTAGCTATTTGGATGTTATTTATTCGTTGTCTGTTTATGTCATTTACTTTTTTTTTTTTTTTTTTTTTTTGTATTGTGAGTGTTGACCAAAAGTAAGAAAACTTTTCATGTTGTAGTAATTAACCCTTTACTTCTCTTCTGAATATCTTTCATATATCCCTAACATCTAAGTAATTGCATGGACCATTAGCTATAGCCATGACAGAGAGGTTAGAATTAGACTTACTTCATAGCGATAAACAGCTATTAGAACAGGAAAAAAACAGAACAGAAAATCCCCAAAACCCAAAACTTTACAAGACTGCTGGCAGAAATCATGGGATGGTAACCAATGCAGGACTATACTACTTGTGAGAAGCAAAGCACAAAGCTGATGCTCACATTCAGTCCAGCTTTCTCCCTGAGGACATCTTCCAAATTCACGGTGCAAGCAGACAGACCCCAAGCAGAGTGTAGCAATGTCACAGGAAAGTGAAAATACAGAATGTAGGTGGGGCATGCTAGGATGACGGTGATTTGTGTGGGCAGGCTACCAAGAAAGAGGCACAACAGACAGGGACTCTAAAAATTCTGTTTAAGAATTCTTGAGTATTTGTCTTAGTCAGAAGCTGCAGTGTGCAGGTAATATTCCAGAAGACTCCACAGAGAACAGCTGATGAAAGGCTGAGAGCTGAGCAGAGATCCCAGTCCTGAAGATATGTTAGAATGTGCCTAGCCAGAGTGGGAAGGTCATTGAGCTGACACTCAAGAAAGCTATGACCAGCAGCTCAGTACCACATCGTGAAGAATCCTAAGTACTATGCCTTCAGAGTAAAGAAAAACTGAAAGAGACTCATGAGAATAAAGCCTGGAGCTAAGCTTTGGTGGGAACTTGGTTATCTGCTAATAGTCTAACTGATGACAAAAACAAAATCTTTTGGGGAAAAAAACAAACAAAGTTGAGCATCTACACTGTTTCATTTACAGATTCTTGCGAACACTCAGAAATAGTCAAAAGAGCAGGAGAAAGTGTTCAATCATCAAGGGACAAAATAACCAAGGCAAGCAGACCCAAGATGATCCAGATATTGAAGTAAGCAGAAAAAGACCTCAAAACAACCATAATTAACTAATTAAAGATGATAGAGGAACTATGGAAAACATGAATACAAAATGAAAAGTATCAGGGTGACATCATAGGAATGGTGGCAGCGAGGTGGTCTTCTTGAGTTCTCCTCCGGAACTTACCACAAATTGAACATCTATAACCCATCAAAGGACTCTGCTCATTACACAGAACAGCTAAGAGACTCATATGAGGCTTACTTGAAGATGGGAAAACCGGGCAAGCAGGGGAAGAAGGAAGGGAGCGGAGTGGAAACGCAGGGGCCTCAGGACAGAACAAAGATCACAAGAGCCAGGAGGTGGGCTCTTTGACTCATCCCACAGCTCATCTCTCCTGCGCAGAGTTTGAGGCAATAACCTCATCTGAGACCTCCAGTTGGGCCCTAGGTCAGACAAAAAAGACAAAAGGCAAACTCCATACCTGGGCCCCTCCCTCCACTCTCCCACAGCAATCCTACCCCCACCCTTCTAGAGACTCAAGCTGGCCCCTGAACTGAAGAGTAGTGTCAGATTACAGAGGAACCATAGTGCTCAGGATCTGGGAAGACCTGGTTTGCAGCTGTGACCCAGGGAAGAGGCTGGGAAGAGTGTGACACTGCTGGGCTGCGAGACAGAAGACTCCTCTTTCCCCAACTCCCACCTTTTCTGGCCTGCCGGTGGCAGGGCAATTACAACTGCGGAGACACACCCAGGCACCAGCAGCAGGTGGCAGAGGCAGCTCTGAGCTTTCAGCAGCTCAGAAATCTTGCACCCTCCACACCCCCGCAGAAGAACAGAAGAAGTAATCTAAAATTCAGGAGACCTGGGCACACGGCTGGTTGTGTTACTCTCAGTGCGCATATGTGCAGGCAAGAGCAGAAACGACACTGACTTTGTAAAAACTACCATCCAGACCCCATAGCCCCACTCATATAAAACTGCAGTCCCATGGTCACTCTGGGCACCAGGTGGCTGGCTCTTCCTACACAAGATGCAGAGGACTCTTTGTACAGCAGAGGACAGCCTGGAGATTGTTTGGTGGGATTAAGCCAAGACTGGTGCTGCTTTTTTTTTTCTTTTGTATTTTTGATATTTTTGCCTGTGTTGAGTGTGTGTTATTAGTTGCTTTTACATGTGAGTATATTTGTTTTTCCCCCCTTTGTTGTGGTTGTTGTGTTGGTGATTTGCTTTGTTCTGAAATTGCCCTACACCAGGACCGAGCACAAGAGGCACAAGATTCAACACACCCAGAGGCCAACTCCTGACCAAACCAGAGTACTACCAGGTTTGACCTACAAGTGACACACCCAGAGGGAATTCTCTACAACACAAGAGCTCATAGGGGCCAATCCTCATTTGAGCAGTCAACCCTCACACAGCAGCTCATCCACAGTAGGTATAGCAAATTCTCACAACTAGTCAGCCTAGGAGTCAATCCCACCTACTGACAAGCCAAAAGCAATTAAAGCTCAAATTTAACAGGACAATATACACAATACAAGGGTCACCTTTGGACCAGACACACAGGAGAATAGGGAAGTGGTGAAAGTCAAATATAAAGGACACATACTACATAAGATCACCCAGCAAAGACCGAGAACCCTGGGGGATTTATCTAATACATCAAAGCAACACAGAGAGTCAGCCAGAATGGGGAAACAAAGAAACATGTCACAAAAAAAGAACAGAGGAAACCTCCAGAATTGGAACCAAATGAACTAGAGGTAAACAACCAATCAGAGACAGAGTTCAGAACACTGATGATAAGAACGTTTAAGGAGCTTAGTGTTGACATAAAGAAGGATAGAGAAATCATAATGAACAACCAGTTAGAACTAAAGAACACAATAACTGAAATAAAGAACACACTTGAAGGAATTACCAGCAGGTTAGATGAAGCAAAGGATCAAATCAGTGGCTTAGAAGACAAGTTAGCAGAGATCACCCAAATGGAACAAGAAAAAGAAAAAAGAATAAAAAACAATGAAGATGGTTTAAGAGACCTATGGGATAACATCAAGCACAACAACATGCGCATCATAGGAAAACCAGAAGGTGAAGAGAGGAAGCAAGGGATTGAGAACATATTTGAAGTAATAATGTCCGAAAACATCCCTAACCTGGTGAAGGAAACTGACACACAAGCCCAGGAAGAGCAGAGAGTTCCAACCAGGATAAACCCAAACAGTCCCACACCAAGATACATTATAGTTAAAATAGCAACGGTTAAAGACAAAGAGAGAATCCTAAAAGCAGCAAGAGAAAGACAGGTTACATACAAGGGCACTTCTATAAGACTATCAAATGACTTTTCTACAGAAACTTTGCAGGCCAGAAGGAAGTGGCAGGAGATACTCAAAGTGATGAAAAACAAAGGCCTACAACCTAGATTGCTTTATCCAGCAAGGCTATCATTTAAAATTGAAGGAGAGATAAACAGCTTCCCAGAAAAGAATAAGGTAAAGTAATTTATTACCACCAAGCCAGAATTTCAGGAAATATTAAAAGGGCTTCTGTAAGCAGAATAAAGATGAAAACAATTTAACTGCAAATAACAAAATAGCAATACCTATGTACCTATCAATAATCACTTTAAATGTAAATGGATTAAGTGCTCTAACGAAAAGACATAGGGTGGCCAAGTGGATAAGAAAACAAGACCCTTGCATATGTTGTATAAAAGAGACTCACCTCAGATCAAAAGACATACTACATAAGTGAAGGGTTGGAGTAAGATATTTCATGCTGAAAGTGAAGGGTTGGAGTAAGATATTTCATGCAAATGGAAATGAGAAAAAAGCTGGGTAGCAATACTATATCTGAAAAAATAGACTTTAAAATGAAGAATATATTAAAAGACAAAGATGGGCACCACATAATAATAAAAGGATCAATCTGACAAGAGGACATAACCCTAGTAAACATCTATGCACCCAACGTAGGACCACCTAAATATATAAAACAGATATTGACTGACATGAAGACAGAGATCAACTGTAACACTACCATAGTAGGGGACTTCAACACACTTCTGACAACAAGGGACAGGTCTTCCAGACGGAAAATAAATATGGAAACAGTGGCCTTAAATGACACATTGGACCAGCTGTATTTAATCGATATTTTCAGAGCATTTTGCCCCAAAGCTGCAGAATACACATTCTTCTCAAGTGTGCATGGAACATTTTCCAAGATAGACCACATATTAGGCCACAGAACAAGTCTTGATAAATTTAAGAAAATTGAAATCATACCAATTGTCTTCTCTGACAACAGGGCTATGAAATTAGAAATCAACTACAGGAAAAAACTGGAACACACACAAATACATGGAGGCTGAATAACATGTTAAATAATGAATGGGTCAACAATGAGATTAAGGAAGAAATCAAAAGATATCTCAAGACAAACGAAAATGAAAACATGACGACCCAAAATCTATGGGATACAGTGAAAGCAGTCCTAAGAGGGAAATTCATAGCAATGCAGGCCTACCTAAAGAAACAAGAAAAATCAAAACTCAAGAGTTTATCCTTACACTTAAGGGATCTGGAAAAAGAACAGCAAAATAAGCCCAAAGGGAGTACAAGGAAGGAGATAATAAAGATCAGAGCAGAAATAAATGAAATAGAGACCAAAAATCAAATGAATCCAAAAAGATCAATGAATCCAAGAGCTGGTTTTTCAAGAAGATAAACAAAATTGACAAAACTTTAGCCAGACGAGAGAGAGAGAGAGAGAGAGAGAGAGAGAGAGAGAGAGAGAGAGAGAGAGAGAGAGAACTCAAATTAATAAAATCAGAAATGAAAGAGGAGAAGTGACAACAGACCCCACAAAAATACAAAACATTTTAAGAAATTACTATGCCAATAAATTAGACAATTTGGAAGAAAAGGAAAATTTTCTAGAAGCATACAACCTGCTATGGCTAACTCAAGAAGAAATGGAAAACTTGAATAGACTGATTACCATCAAGGAAATTGAATCAGTAATCAACAAGCTCCCAACAAACAAAAGCCCTGGACCAGATGCCTTTACAGTTGAATTTTACAAAACGTTCAAAAAAGAATTATCACCTATTCTCCTCAAACTATTCCAAAAAATCCAGAAGGAGGGAAGACTCCCAAATACTTTTTATGAGGCCACTATCACGCTGATCCCCAAATCAGACAAAGACATTACCAAAAAAGAAAACTACAGGCCGATATCCCTAATGAACATAGATGCAAAAATCCTCAACAAAATATTAGCGAACAGAATTCAACAATACATTAAAAAGATCATACACCATGATCAAGTGGGATTCATCCCTGGTATGCAAGGGTGGTTCAACATTCGCAAATCAATTAATGTGATACACCACATTAACAAAATGAAAAATAAAAATCATATGATCATATCAATAGATGCAGAAAAAGCATTTGACAAAATCCAGCAGCTATTTATGATAAAAACCCTTAAGAAAGTGGGAATAGAGGGGTCATATCTCAACATAATAAAGGCCATATATAATAAACCCTCAGCTATCATCCTACTCAATGGGGAAAAGCTAAAACCATTTCCTTTAAGATCAGGAACAAGGCAAGTTTGCCCACTTTCTCCACTTCTATTCAATATAGTGCTGGAAGTTCTAGCCACAACAATCAGACAAGAAAAAGAAATAAAATAAAAGGCATCCAATCGGTAAGGAGGAAGTAAAATTGTCATTATATACAGATGACATGATACTATATATAGAGAACCCTAAAGACTCCACCAAGAAACTATTAGAGCTGATAGATGAATTCAGCAAAGTAGCAGGATACAAAATTAATATTCAGAAATCAGTTGCATTTGTATATACCAATAATAAAATATCAGAAGGAGAAATTAAGAAAACAATCCCATTTACAATTGCTTCAAAGACTATAAAATACCTGGGAATAAATTTAACCAAAGAAGGAAAAGATCTGTACTCAGAAAAGTATAAGATGCTGAAGAGAGAAATTAAAGAAGATACAAATAGATGGAAACACATACCATGTTCATGGATAGGAAGAATTACTATAGTTAAAATGTCCATACTGCCTAAGGCAATATACATATTCAACGCAATTCCTATCAAACTACCAACGATGTTTTTCACAGAAATAGAACATATAATCCTAAAATTTATATGGGACCATGAAAGACCCTGGATAGCCTCAGCAATCTTGGGAAACAAGATCAAAGTGGAGGGTATCATGATACCTGACATCAAATTATACTACAGGCAAGAGTAATCAAAACAGCATGGTACTGGCATAAAAACAGACACATAGATCAATGGAACAGGACAGAGAGCCCAGAAATAAATCCATGTCTATACAGTCATTTAATCTACGACAATGGAAGCAAGAATTTACAGTGGGGTAAAGAGAGTTTATTCAATAAATGGTGCCAGGAAACCTGGACAGACACATGCAAAAAACTGAAGCTGGACCAGCTCCTTACACCATATACAAGAATAAATTCAAAATGGATTAACGACTTAAATGTAAGATCTGAAACCATAAAACTCCTTGAAGAAAATATAGGAGGAAAGTTTACAGACATTACCTGGAGTAATGTTTTTATTGATATATCCCCTTGGGCAAGGGAAGTAAGAGAAAAAATAAACATATGGGATTACATCAAACTAAAAAGCTTTTTCACAGCAAAGGAAACCATCAACAAAACAAAAAGGAATCCTACTGAATGGGAGAAGATATTTGTCAATGATATATCTGATAAGGTGTTAAAAACTCACTCAACTCAACACCAAAAAACACACAAACAACCCAATTAAAAAATGGGCAGAGAACATGAAGAGACATTTTTCTAAAGAGGACATACAGATGGCAAACAGATATATGAAAAAATGCTCAATCTCACTAATCATTAGAGAAATGCAAATAAGAACCACAATGAGATACCACCTCACCCCAGTCAAAATGGCTATCATAAATAAACCAACAAACAAACAAATGCTGGCGCGGATGTGGAGAAAAGGGGACCCTTGTGCACTGTTGATGGGGTTGCAGATTGGTGCAGCCACTATGGAAATCAGTATGGAGGTATCTCAAAAATCTGAAAATGGAACTACTTTATGACCCAGCAATGCCACTCTTAGGTAGCTATCCAGAGAATTCCAAAACTCTAATTCGAAAAAGTTTATGCACCCCTAGGTTTGTTGCAGCACTATTCACAATAGCCAAGACTTGGAATCAAACGAAACGCCCATCGGTAGATGACTGGATTAAGAAACTGTAGTACATTTATACAATGGAGTATTATGCAGACATAAAGAATAATTAAATCTTACCATTTGCAACGATATAGATGGACCTAGAGAACATTATGCTAAATGAAGTAAGTCAGACACAGAAAGACAAACACCATTTGATCTCACTTATATGTGGAATCTAAAGAATAGAATAAACGAATGAACTAATCAGAATAATTCTCAGAGACATAGAGGAAAAACTGAGGGTTGCTAGATGGGAGAGGGTGGTGGGGACAAGGGGGAAGGTGAGGGGATTAGAAAGCACAGTCAGTAACCACAAGATTGCCACGGGGATACGAAAGTCAGTTTGGGGAATGTAATCAATAATGTAAAGATTTTGTAGGGTATCCAATGGACACTTATCTCATTAGGGAGACCACTTCAGGGATGGTGTAGGTGCCTGACCACTGCACTGTACACCTGAAGCTGAAGCTGAATAATACTGAATATCAACTATAATTATATATATATTCACAAGAAGTGGAGTGTAGCAATAGGTATAGACAGGGTGGAAATGTAATGGCTGTATGAGATGTCAGAGGGGTAATAGAACGGGGGAGCGGGGTTATCACTTTGTGAGGGGTATAAATGATAAATGTCTAACTATTACATTGTTTTGTAATAGTTCAGGTTTTTGTAACACCTGAAACTAATAAAAAATGAGAAGTATCAAAAAAGGAATTAAAAATATAAAATGAATCAGATGGGCATTTTAGAATTATTTGATACAAATCTAATTTAAAAGGAACTCAGTGGATAGGTTTAGCAGCAGACTTGGCAGAGAAAAATAGAATTAATAAACTCAAAGACAGGTCAGCATTAAATATCCCAATGAAAACACTGAGATATAAAAGAAAGAAAAATGGAACATCGCATAAGAGTGATATGTGACATGGGAAAATGGTTTACTACACATAGAAACAGATTGTGTGTGTCTGTGTGTGTGATTTAATAAGCTGACTCTAAAACTTACACGGAAATGAAAAAACACACTAGAACAATGAAGACATTCTTTGAAAAAGAGAACGGTTGCTCTACTGGGTGTCAGGAACTGTTCTGAGGGTGCAGGGACAGAGGAGTGGAACAATGCAACGGATGGGGGCTTAGAAGCAGATGCACACGGGTGGAGCCAGTGGATTTACAACAAAGATGGCACATCCAGGACAACAGGGAAATGGGAATCTTTCACTCAGTGACACTTCAGGCCTTTTGAAAAAATAATAGTCAATGTTGTCGTCTCTTCCACTTATCACAATTCTGGTTTTCTCAACTGTCGTTGTTTCTGTCTGTTGCCTATTTATGAGACGATCTCTTTTGAAATACCTCTGAAAATGTGGCATCTGGAATATTCTAGTATCAATGTCGTGTAGAACGATAGCTTCCTTTTATCTTAAAACTGCATTCTTCCATGTTACAAACTGAACCACGTGTGCGGCTCGGCAGCTGGCTGGCTGTGCTCAGGGCCTTTTTCTTATGTCTGCAGGAAGGGACTCCACACAATCACTGCTCGTTAATAAACTAGTCACAGAAGATTTCCAAAATTGTTCCACATTTAATATCAGGCACAATTTCAATTAGTGAAGATGTCTCTTTGTAAGTATAAGAGAAGATTAGAATCTCACATTTCCAGTTTTCTGTTTCCCTGCTTAGCTGCTCTTTTTCTTCCATTGACTCAGTGCTTTTCTTAGGTCTTTCATCAAACATATTTGTGCCCTTCCTTCCTGTGAACAAAATCTATTTTCTGAGTCAGCTGCTTCATAGCCCATTTCCTTATAACACAATGATGGGATCATGTGCACTGTATCTCTTTGTTTCACTCATGGTATTAAATGCTTACAATATGACAAGTACTGTGTCATAGTCAAGAAAACACTGCTGTAAAATGCTGTGTTGATTGTTCACCTACCATGTCTGCTTCAAACAGTTCTGATGCACCACCTGTAGTGAACACTTGTCAGTTTTGCTGCAAACATCCCACCTCCTTCTCTGAATCAAAATAGTATGTTGTGCATCATTTTCTTCCTTCCACTAGGAGTCGTCTTTGTGGGAGGGCGGTGGGAACAAAGAGAGCCAGATGTGTGGTTTCCCTATCTTGGTGATCAAGATCATGGTGACAGTCACATGATCTGAACCCAGCCAGTGACAGCTCCTCCTGGGATAGCGCATGATCTGAGACCAGCCAATGAGATCCTCTCCTGAGATTCTGTACTATAAACCAGCAATGCAAGAACTGAAGGAAGACCTGGGGGTTATTCATCAAATGAATGCTGTGAGGCTGTGCTGTGGTTCGTGCATTCCAGTCCTGTGAGACAGTTGTGAAATCTCTGAGCCAACTCCCCAGTACCTTCACTATAAGTCCCTCTGCTGATTTTGGACAATTGCTCTGTGTTGATGGCCAACAAGAACCCCTAAGTGCCCAATCCCTAATGGCCCCCTCTTGAAGCAGTCAGAACATGAACCAGACCTTCCTTACAGTCTGCTCACGTACTGTGAATGTCATCTTAGAACAGGTATGTCGTGAGCTTAATTGCCAGTAACTTTCTTGAAGTCAATATTTACATGGCTTTTTTGTGATCTGTCGCATGAGCAATAGGACTTCAAATTAGATTTGTCTTAACTTATTTGATATTGATTAGCCCATTGATTGGTGTATATAGTAACAACATATAATTTAAGAGATGGAGAGTAAGCGGTATCTCACCATCCACAATTTTGCCACATTTATGTTACCCTCTCCACTTTGTAATCTCAGCGCACACTATTTTCCTTTTGTGAAACTGGGCCACTGCCTGGTGTCTCTGCTGATCTAGTCCTCTCACTTTCCCTCTGCATTTTCAAATATTTTAGAAGGTCTGCGATTACAATTGTGCCTTTGAAGCAAACAAGGAAATCAAACACACACACACACACACAAAACAAACAAACAAAAACAACAACAACAACAAAAAAACTTACCTACATTTCATTTTTCTAGAAATCATCTAGGACTGGTTAATAAATTTAATTTGACTTATCTTAACAATGTTTTCTTCTTCTGCCGTTGCTAAATTGAATACTCTCAGTTTTCCTTTAGAGAGTGGACTTTTTAGCAGAAGCAGGTTGTGTAGATGTTCTCAGCTCCCTTTGTTTCCTTGGCAGTGGCCCTGCCTACCCCTTCTTTGTTCTGCCAACTGCAAAAGTGTGTTTTAGATTCCTTGTTGTTAACTTTGGCATTTTCTGATGAGTGGACCTACTTCTTTAGCCTGTAACTACTCATAGAACCAAGAAGAACTTTAAATATAACAAATACTGCTAAGAACCTCCCAATCATGTTCCATACTAAACATTGTTGTGCTGGGTTTATCATGGATGCTAAAAAACTCCGTTCGGCTAGCAACGAATCTTGTATTCCTCAGTCAGAAAAAGGAAATAGAAAAACAGGGCTGGGAATCAGTGTTGTTTTATTTTGTTTTCCCACTGAATCAAATTTTATGAATAAGTGGTTTTCTTTTTGTGAGTTTCATGGTCTAACAGTCTTTCGTGCCGGAATTATTTTTTTAAGTGTTGAAATAGATACCATTATCAATTTGTTAAATATTTAAGGTAATTTTAGCTCATCAAAAGAGTATGTTTAGAAAGCTACAGCATTTTAATCTACTAGTATATTTTTAGTGCTCTAGAGCAATAATGGAATAAATGAGCATTGAAATCCTAAACGTGTTGATTGTACTTCACAAAGGCTTTCCTTCCAGGATGAGTCCCAGCCATCCAGAACCCACTCCATCATTTAGATGCCTTTCTTCAACTATCAGTTAAATGATCCTGTTCTGTCCTTGGATGAAACATTTTGTATACTCCTCAAGGTAATTGAAATAAATATTTACATCCCTTTGAGATTTTATGAGGTGTTACCTGTGTTACAGACCAGCTAACCTATACAGAAATGTCAGAAAAATGATCTTAGCTACAGTCACAGTGGTGATTGACATATAGCTGTATAACCTTGACACTTGAAACACTTCCATGCCAACTAGACCTCAATAGTAATTTCCTTGGGGAGTGCTTTAAAATAAATACAAAATAAATCCATATAAAAGGAAAGGTGCCTCTGTGCGTGAGCTAATACTTGTATTTGGGGCTGGGTAGTAGCTGGTGTCTTAAATATCTACACAAGTGGAAAAATACACCACACGAGCCAAATCCTTACGTCATCCTCAGCAAGTAATTCAATTAAACCTGTGGAATTGAAAGGCCCTGGACTCCACAGGGAGAATCTGAACCTCTCTTCCTATCTCAAGAGTTGTTTTGCCCTTGGGCTCTCTAACTTGTGTGGTTCTTGCCAACATCACCAACTTCGAGACATCATACATTTTGGTTGCTTCTTTCGTTTTCTTTTTTGATAGATTTGCTTCAGTGAAGTTTTGACCTGGGTCATGGGATAACTGAGTGATGTGTGTGACATTCTCATCCATCAGTGAAATGGAAGAAGACCCCTCCTATCTCATAGGTAGGACAGGGAAGCTGGAGGCAGGGTCTGCAGTGGGAGAGCAGTGTGACATCCACCTCAGCAGAGTCCACTCTGCAGCTGCCACAAAGCTCATTATAGGAACTGCCTGACTCCCCATAGCAGATACTGTCCCGTAAATCCTGTAGAGAAGGGTCCAGTGAGGGGACAAAGTCATAGATGCACCACTCCTTCTGTTTGTACCTGGCAGACTCAAGAGGAAACTGGGGAATGCCGTACGTATGTCAGCCTCTAGAGACAGTTTCAGGAGGAAGCGCAGATGTCAGTAAGAGAAGGGAGTGTGGCCACCCTCGAAGAACAGCTACCGCCAGAAAACTCACAATGGAATGACAGCCTTGGACAAAGCAGGAGAAACAAGGCTACATCATTGCTTCCAATACTCATCTTTTATACACAGAGTTTAAAGTAAAAATCATTGAATTATTTATTTTAAAATATCAGTATTCTGTTAAATGCTGTTTAAAGTTATAACTGACTAGTCTTCCTTAGTCTATGGCCATTTTTGAACCAACATATCTTGACGGGTTACCTTGGCAGGGAAAAGGAAAACAAAGGCTAGCAAGACTTCCACATGAAGGGAATAAATGAAGATTTGGAGGAAGAAAAAGTGGAGAAGAAAGTCAAGGTGAGTGGCATGGGAGGGTCAGTCTCACGACAGGAGATGAGGGCTCTACAAAGAACCATTGACCCTGGCTGGGTGACCATTGGATCAATACCCTCCCCAGCTCCTGCCAAGCAGTGTCTGCAAGGACCCCAAGGCCCAGCGGGAGTGGTATTCTGGAGGAAACCCGGAGAGAAGGCTGGTAGGTGATGGGGGGCAGAGAAAGGACCAGGCAAGAGCGAAACAGAGAACTCATCAGGGTCAGAGACCGCTGCAGATCTGGGCAGATCTTGGGGCAGACAGTGTATTTCCCATTAGACAGAGAATGGGGAGATTGGCCCAATCAAATGGGATTCCCTAGGAAAAAGTGATTCCTACTGACATCGGAATTGAAAAAAATTTTCCACTGATATTGGGATCGAAAAAAAACAGTTCAATTTAGAATTAAAAGTTAAAATTAAGATCATGTAGACACAGTTGATGAAGAGGGAAATATTTGATCACATAAAATTCAGTAAAATATTTAAACTTTTATTTGGTCAAGTAGACTTGCAACATTTATAACATTGAGTGACTAATTATTTTGATAACATAGCTTCTATTTTCTCTTCAAGGCCACCATTTTCACACCATTTAAGTGCATTAAAGTGACTGTGTTGAGTCTTCACAGAAATCCTGGAAAAGAGATCACTCTTATTTACAAATTTAAGACGAAAAAACCCGAGTATAACTGATGGTGTGCAAAGTCATATCCTAAATTTACAACAATAAGAAAGTCTTGACTTCCATAACCCATCATGAAATGTATTGTCTGCCAGCCCCCATCTCAGATGGTAGGCTTACGTCGTCTGAAATCCTAGTTTTGCTCGTAAACACAGTGGAGTCTCATTTATTCATCATGGTTGTGCTGAATATCTTGAGAATCAACCATTCTCCTACTTAAATAGAGGCACCACATGCACTATGAAAGGACCAGTAGTGTGGTCTTTAAGGAATTATAACACATGAAAATATACCGAGTATGGAAATCTACAGCCATAATAAATTCAGTTTCTAACTTTCTTTATTACACAATTTCTCTTTGCATCATGATGAAATGACTTTGAAAATCCAATTTAGAATCATAAAATGTCATTGCAAGTGTATAGAAGGAGATTGTGTGTGTGTGTGTGTGTGTGTGTGTGTGTGTGTGTGTGTGTCTGTCTGTCTGTCTGTCTAGAGTAGGGGTGTCAAAACTTTTTTCAACGTTTTTTACCAAGGGCCATATGCGGTAAAATACACAAACAGCTGGGCCACTCACTCGAGGTGAAGTACATATTGCCTCACCTGGTTTATTTAAGTAAACTAAGTATATTTTTGGAATTTGCTGCAGGCCAATTAACAATGAATTGCGGACCGCAGTTGGCCAGCGGGCTGCAGTTTTGACACCCCTGGTCTAGAGTGTCAAAAACCTGTCTCTAATTTTCAGAAGCCATTTGGTCTGCCAAAGTTTCTTCGTCCTGCCTGAGTGATAATTAACAATGCCACCTTCACGCTCCAGCTATAATACAATACAGAAATCAATATTCTGAGGAAACCTCCGTAAGTTTCTTCACAAGCAAGATTTTCATAGCTATCTTAAATAAACTGAGCAGCAGATAAGGAAATTACATTCCTTTGCATAACCTTTCTTGGGTTTCATGAGAGTATCAATCCAGCATTTCCAGCAAGGTTTATCGATGCTTAGAATGATTTTGTATTTTTCCTACTCCTAGGTGATTATTTTTTATGAACCTCTTGTATAATCTCTCTATTTAGAGGCGTAAGATACCAACTTGAGTTCTGCAGCTGTTCTTTTCGTCAGCTTTAATACTGTCACCTACACGTTTTGGTAATTGATCTGGAATGTGTGATGCAATACACACGAGAAGAGAGTGGCACTGACTGAGACCACTGAAAAGTGCTTTGCACGTACCCCTCAGACCTACCGTTCCCACAATATCGTAGGGGAATCCTATTATTTCTAAGTGAGATTTTAATGATACCCCTATTTTTAAAGAAAAATCAGAGGAGTGTGCTTGAAAAGTAGCAGCAGAACATGTCATTGACACCGGAGTTTTCCACCAAGTCAAATGGAAGCAAATCCCTGAGAGGGAAAAACAGAAAACAGCAAGGAAAGGTGGCATTTAGTCACCCCTGGATCCTGCAATTCCAAGGCTCAGGATTGCAGTGCTGCCCTTCCTCAGACAGCGTCCGCACTGCGTTCACACACGGCCTTTTATCAAAGGTTCTCACGTGTGGACTCCGAAACTCAGTCACGCCTCTGTGAGAGGAGAGCCGGCTCTTATCACCACCACGTCCACTCACTGACAGAGGTGAGACGCGGAGGTTAAGTGCCTTTCTGAGGCTACTGAAATGAGCCACGGTGGCTTAAGAGAGCGCAGGGAGCCTGCTTCTGCCATCCGTGCTTCTGCTCGTGGCCTGGTTCCCGGACAATTATTTCTCCCCATTCTTCCCATAACCCACAGTCATTTGGCAGTGGGTGGACACACAGGCACAAACTGCATTCTTAAATGGCATCTTTTACAGATGACTGACATGCCCCCCATAGAGTACACACTCGGTTCTATGTGTGTTTCTATATGTTTCTGTAGCACCTTATACAGCTCAGGAATTAAAAAAAAATCCAAACTACAATTACGTGTAGTTAACATTCAGGCACTACTCGGTTCATTTCTATTTCTGGATTCACAGTGTACCCAGATAGTTGGGACATAGGGAGCAAGTTTAGCCCTGCCAAGCTTGCTTCCCCTTGGATGGTAGATGCCAACCCCAACAGACCATAGCCTGACCCTGGCATTTTAATGGGCATGACAACCATCTATTCAATTGGAGCATTAATCTGTCTTTGTTTTTAATCACATTATTCTATATCTCTGAAAGGCTGAGCTGAAAATAATATTTATTTGTGTTTTTCATCTTTATCACCTAAATTCATGCAATAAGATCGATGGTTCAACAACAACCGTCGATCGCATCCATGGTTGCGGGTCCAGTTATGTGAATTCTGATCAATTTTAAATCTCTGTTTGTGCACATGTTTTATGTGGAGGGTTTTGGCTATTTATTTGGAGGGCTATTCACAAAACAGAATATAAATTAAAAAGTGTCCTGAAATTTAATTTCTAAAAATATAGACTTAGGAATAAAGACACTTGCTATATTTTAACTACACAGATATGACCAGCACTGTAGTAATGGTTACTTAACTCAGTCTGTCATTCATAATAAGGAATGTTATACTACACAGGCATTAAAAGGAAAACTTTAAATAGCTTTAATAGCATGATAATACGATAGCAATATACTATTAAATGAAAAATATATCTACGTATAGTATGATTTACAATTTTTGAAAATATATTTCGTATGGAAGGAGATAGAGGAAAATATATCTAGAAAATGAATACCTTCTGGATAGAGACTATGATTAAAACTAATATCTGTCTTATAATATTTTTGTATTTCTAAATTTTCAACAGTGAGTATTTATAATAAAAAATATTAATGTTCTAAGTGGAAACCCAAGACATCATCTGGGTTTCCATTTACCCACAGCTGGTGAGAGTTGCCTGGAGCTCCGTGCTGGTGACTGGCATCCTTATAAAGCCAGTATTTTTGTTTCTAGGAATATTGTAAAATGAAGGGAGATTTCAGTTCTTTTCTGGGATAGTCAAATGGTATAAATGACTTGAGATGAATGCCTCTTAAGTTTAAAATAATACTAACATACCTTTTACTAAGATCAGTTGTTATGCTTATAGAGCTTCTGCTATTTATCATGAAAATGAATTGTCCTTTTAAAAAACCTTTATTGAGATATAATTGATATACATTACATTGTGTAAGTTTAAGATAGGCATGGGTTGACTTGATACACTTATATATACAGCTATCTTTCTTAAATAGGTCAATGATTTGGGGAAATATGAATATGTTGTCACACCCAAAAGTGTTGTGATAGCTGCATCATTCGCTTCGGTGGAGGGATAGCCACAGTCGCGTAATACCTCACTGCCTGTAGAGAATATGCAGCCGTATGCCACTTCTGCAAGTATTTGTTGAGGAGATGCGAGAAGGGCATGGTCCGATAGCCACATCTTTAATGAGTGTCCTCTATCAGGGGACTATCAGTCCCCTGGGTGTACTGTCAGGGTTTCAGTGGGAAGCAGATAGCACCCCTGGGCTGAGTACATTGAGGACTGTGAAGCTGTGGGTGGTGAACAGGGAACCAGCGGGGACATGGCGCTGGTGACAGTGGGGTGAGCGCAGAGAGGGGGTTGCTGCGTCCCGGAACAACTGGACGGGGAGCAAGTGGTGGGGAGGACCACCCGCCAGACATCTTCAGTGGAGCTGAGGCGGCCCAGATAAGGAGCTGGGAGCAGACACCAAATCTCACTCTCCCAACTTCCCACATGACTCCCCCCGCCCATTGGCCTGACCCAACCAGAAGCTGGTCCCTGCAAGCAGGGAGAAAATGGGGCAGAGCGACTGGAAGAGACAAGTGAAGATGTCAAGTCCAACAGGAATGTGGGTGAGGGCAAGCTAACAGGCCAAATAAATATCAGTCACTGAGGCAAGAAAATTTCTTCCTGAAGATATAGTCCCGTGAAGGCCAGCTAGAGAGAGGGCGGGCAGTGGCTACTGTGGATCTTATGGCTCTATCACCCTCAGGGCCTGGGGGCGGGCTTCATTCTCTGTATTTATCCAGAAGCAAGTGGGAGATTCTGTGGGCCGAGCCTGGCAGCAGCACACATCCCGTCTACCCGCATTCCTGGGATGGTATTGTCACACCTCTTGCTAGGAGAGGGGACATGAGACTGTGTGCCCAGAGATCAGAGAAGTAAGCTTCCAGATGGTCTCCCACGGTAGGCGTGGGGGAGACCACGGCAAGTTCACAAATATACTGCAAACCAAGATATCAGTGTGTGTCACATGGGGAAAGTAAGCAGGAGTGATCACACTTTCCTGGGTGGGTTAGGAAAGGCATGGTGACATTGAGATGAATCTTAGTTGAGGAAAGAAGGTCCTCAGGGAAAACAACGAAGTCTGTCTCAGACTAGTGCTCCGTAAATACTTTTGATCCCAACCCTCCATCAGTAAGAAAAAATGCGTATAAAGTGTTGGGAAAAGTGTCTGCCTTAGGAGGTCCTAAGGTTACCTATTATTTTAAGTCCAGTTTGGCTGGAGCACAGAGGCATGTTGGGTTGTAATGGGAGCTTGCCCAGAAAGGCCAAATTTTAGGAAGCTTTAACCTGAGGGGCTCCAGGGAGAACGTGGAGCCATGCTTGGGAGCACGGCCAAACATGACACGTGGTGGCATGAGGACAGTTCATCTGGGAAGGGCTGGTGATGGGGCTGAGTTGTGATGTCAGGTCGGAGGAGAGCAAGGGCTCTAGTTGTAGAGACCGGGAGGCGGGAGGGATGTTGGTATGAGGGAGCCTTTGCTGCCGTGGGCCTGGGTCGGGCGTAGGGAGAGGGGTGGCTGAGGGCACTGGCTCTCAGCCTGAGTGACTGCTGATTAGCACACATTTATCCAACACGGACGTCAAGGAGACGGTTGGCAAACAAGATAGCGCGTTTGGTTCTGGGATCCATCACGCTCTGCTGTCATGAGGAAAGATGTTCTAAACGCATTCCCTGGACTGCAGACCAAATCTGCACCCTCTCATGGTTGTTCCTAGCAGAGCGACCCACACGCTAGACATCTCACTTGACTGGCCAGAAATGCTACGCCAAATATGAGCAACCCTGGGGTAGTTAAGAGTCGTCCGCCCCATGGTGTGTGGCTCGACCGGTGCTGTGGAATCCCACCCAAAATAGCATTCTTCTTTCCTCTCCATACCCTTTACCTAAGAAGGACTGAGTTGTGAGAAAGTTGGTGTGGACAGAGCCAGGAGAGCAGTTTCTAGGCTCTCGCCTACGTGGAAAGGTGCTGGCTTGGGTAGTAGATGGCTATCAGCTGTGACTAGTTGGCTATCAGTGGTAACCAGTTAGCCATTAGCCACTAATATAGCTGCCATGGCTATGCTAGGGGATTGGTTGGTGGGAGGGCAGAGAAGCAGGCGGCAGGTTGCGGATCATGTGGCTCCTGCTTCCTGCGCCTCCAACCCAGCTGCCAGCGAGACTATAGTGGTATGAACCCCCTTATCCTTGGCTCCATGGGTGGTCCTTTTTTGCCTCATCATATCCTGCGTTCTTGTGCGGGAAGTGGGACCAGAGACCCTGTATGACAATTGAGGAGAGGCACAGCACACCCCGGCTTGTTAGTCAAACGAAAGACCAGGTAAGTCTCTCTAATGACATCAAATGCTCTGAAATCAGTATTTGATTAATGTGTTGCTACAAAGCAGAGCGGTTCCCCAGGGAAGTAGGGAGTTGCATGCACATCAGGGGTTTTTATTATTACTTAGATAATAGCCACCTGATGGCAGAAGTAAGTAACATTATTTTCTCTCAGGTGGACTTGTTAGGAACACAGAGCCCTAGAAAAAATGGGTTACTAACACTTTACAGTAAAGAATTGACTTCTCTAGCATCCCATGCGAATCCAGATTGGTATTCCATGCTAGTGTTGGGCTGGAAAAGATGTGAGGTCTTTCATGTCTAAAACCTCGCAATCAAGGGCAGATCTTTTGCTCGTCCTGGAGTCAGATGGAAAAGAGGCTTTGTATGTGGTTCCATCACTGTGTTTTACTGCACGACCACGGGAAAAAGATCCTCACTGCCTATTATTTCATCAAAGCACGTTGAGTTCTTCAGCATTTTTAAAAATCAAAATGTTTCAAGCTGCCATATGTTTTATTTGGATGAAATGATATCCTTTCAGTGGAACAAAGCATTTTTCAGAATTTCCACCCTCATCTTAAACTGGACTTACGTAGCTATGTGGGAAAACAGTCATTTTTGAATAATCCACTTCACTCAAAATAAGCTTCTGACATGCTTAGGTAAGTGGAAGACTGGACTATGACTGCTATCCAAATTAAAGTTAAAAAAACTATCGTGATCCTTCGACATAGTTTTGTTTAAAAAAAACAAAAACAAAACACTACACTGGGATGCTGTCGTGACTCTCTTGGGTCCCCCAGAGTCCACATACCTTCCAAGGGCCAACTTCTAAAATACGATGAATTCCATTCCAACGGCTTGATGGTGGAGAAATCACTTTGCCCCCAAACTGAAAGTTTGCCATCGTAAGAGCAGACCCTCTGAAGTCTTTCTGGGCACACGTTCATGGGTTGTCGTCAATGGACTGTGAATTTGAGGTCCAATGTCACGACTGGATCTTTATCAAGTGCTTCCTTCACGTGAAAACATTTAGCCCAGAGACGTGAGTGTTCAGCTCACTTAGGTCGTTCGTGACCTGAACCTGAATTTGAGCTGAACAAGTCTAGATTTCAACTAAATGAAATAAATAGCATACAGTATTTGTTATTCCTATGGAATAAATATTAGAGCATGTAATATTTTCTATTCTATCTCTTCCTAAGCACTGGCAAGCAGCTGGGTTCTTGGAATGACTTGAAAATGATGATATGCCACAGATTACTATGTAATTTAGGATTATATCGTATAATACAATGTTTAACCAATTTCATTGAACTTTCCCCTTGCTATTGAATATGGAAGCATGATAAGCATGGACAAATATTGATTAAATGTTCAAAATTTCTCCATCTGTGACTTTGACAGTAGGGCAAAGGGTACCAGATAGTAATATCTTCCTCCCCAAATTTTATTCCAATAAATCACAAGAAAAAACGTAAGCATGCAAAAGGGAAATGTACAAATGCAGCAAAGCTGAGTTCCCATAGTTTCTGACTGAAGTGAAGGTTATCTGACTTTAAACTATAACATAAATACTGGGGAGGAAGAACGGTCCATATTTTAGAGTTTAAAAGGCCCCTTGATGTACTTTTGTAGATTAAATAGTAGGAAACTAGAAATATAGTAGTTTAAATAGCATTTTAAAGGTTATTAATATTATATATCAATAATTTATAACAAGTAAATTAAAATATGAAAAAGCTAGATAATCTCCTAAAACACAATTTTAGTGTTCCTGTCATAAACTGAGGTCTTGTGACAACCAACTAACCTAAAATCGAAGGAAAGATTGGTGCTTCTGCAAAAGATTTTATCTGAATAAAGCAGAAACAAACAAAAAAAATCATATTTATATTTTAGAATGAGCACTGGTGTGTCCGGAATTAGTGTTGGGGACACATCTACGGAAATGAAGGTAGAGCAATTTGACTAGTTAGGAGTTAAGATTGGGAAAGACACTGAGCGGTGCTCTTGGGGTCCACGTCTGTGGGATGCAGGGGAGGGAAGCAGGACTGGGCCAGGAGGGAAGCTGAGCTGCTATGCAGCCCAGCAACAGTCCCATGGGGAGGACGCTGGAGCTGGGACAGTCTTTCAGCAGAGCTGTCATGAATGGGATTAGTGCTCTTCTGAAAGAGACCCAGAGAGCTCTCCTCCCCCTGGGCCATGTGAGGACACAACAAGAAGACAGCCGTGAACCAGGACTCAGGCCCTCACCAGCTACCAGATGTGCTGGTGCCTTGATCTGGGACTTCCAGCCTCCAGAACTGTGAGAAGTAAGTCCCTGTTGCTTATCAGCTCCCCAGTCTGTGGTATTTTTGTTATAGCAGCTTGAGTGGGACCAGACGGTTACATTTCAGCCTGAGAAAGGCTTGTGTTAAGGAACAAAATGACACCCTTGGATAACAGGCGCCCTTGGTCGAACCTGATGACGTCATGATGCCCAAACAGAGAAGGGCTTGTCTTGTGCTTGTGTGACATCAGAGAATGATAGATCAGGCCTCAGTCTCTCGTGTACTTTATTGCCCTTTTCCCATTTTACTGCTTACGATTAACCAGCAGACTTTCTTTCTCAGGGTGAATGGCACAGCCCCAGGTTCCCATCATCTTTCTCAGGTGACACTTCTTACACCGCATTGGGGGACTGATCCCGGAGGTGCCACAGGCACTGCCAAGCCCTTGCCATCTGAGAGTGAGAAGCGAGCAAGGAAGACAAGGTGTGTAATCCTCTTAAAATGATTTCAGGGGCACAAAAGTGATTTCCTGCTGGAAACTCCCACTCAAATTGCTTAATAGGCCGGCTTCAGGTTTAGGGCAAAGCATCTTCTCGTTTTCTTTCTGGTTCTTTCTTTTCTGAATGGCTTCTTGTTTGTATATTAAAAATGACTTAAAGGTCCTAATGTGAGAAAGAATCTGCGATAATTCAGAAATCCTCCTTAGTGTGTTTCTGGAGATTTCACATCCCCAACACCTGTAACCTCCATGAATTGTTTTACCTTTTAAAAGTGGCTGGTCATCAGCTGGTTTGTGCACCTGCTCAGACACACCCAGGGGACTGAAACAGCAGACGGGCCTTCCATCACAGGCTGAAAATGAAGTCCAGGTTTGGGGCCAACGAGAGGGAGAAGTACATTTCAGAGCTGGCGTGTCAGCTTTCCGTACATTTGCAGAGTGGAATAATCTATAGGAGTGTTTGAAGCTTAGTTTGGTGAGGGTATGAGCCAGCCAATGAATAAACATGTGTTGTGTCCGACACTGTTCTTTCTGAACCCTGGAGCCCCTGAGCTGGTCACCAGGATAACGCAGACGGGAAGAAGAGGAGGAAGTTGGAGAGGAGGTGACAATTAAAGGGAACGACAGCAGTGCAGTGGACTCGGTCCGTGTGGTGATTGTGCACTGCGCTGTCACTGCAAACACTGTTGCTGGGGACACACAGGCTTAGCTGCCTGAGAGTCTCTGGTGACAACGTTGTCGGCAACCAGTCAATACATCACCTTGTTTTATGTGTATTTCTCTTTGAAGGCATCTTATTTAGTGTATGGTGTTGATTTACTCACACAAAAACATTAAGAACCTGGCATTAAACAGACCGCAGAGCAGACACTTGTTCACGGCATGAGAGCTGAACCAGGAGGGCTGAGCGCCGCCTTGCCCCACCTGGGTTGGGATGTGCGCCACTCAGAGTCCCCTGCTCAGCGCAGGCTCATGTCTCCATGACACGAGTGCCCCACCAGTACTGACCTGGGGCTTCAAAGCAGCTTCTAGTGCGTAGGTAGATTCGCGTGCACAGAATCTGCATGTCATGTGCCGGGCTATGTAGTGGGCATCCAGGAACAGACCCTGTGAGAACCAACATTTGTTCTCCGACTGGAGTCTTAAATCAATGGACACCATTCTAGAAGAACACTGGCAATACCTGACTCCTTTGTTTTGAAAATCTGGCTTAGATGGAACATTCTGCATGTGGCTGTCCTTGGAAATCCATCCCATGGTTTTCTGGAGAGTTTGTCACCAGGTGGGACCATAAGCCATCAGGACCTAACCCAGAAATGGGGGGAGGGCTGGGCTGTATGAGGGTGGCCCCTGTCCTGACCCCCAGCAGATGCGCCAAGGGAAGACCTTGCTGTCACTGAAACAGGAAGCACAGTGGGGCTGTGGGAAGCTTCAGACACCCCTCAGTTTCCAAATGTACACGAGGAGGATGAGGAGACGAGGGGTTGATTTTCATAACTGTGAGTGGAGTTGTTGGTCAGGTTAATGATAATTTTCTAGAAGAGGCTGCGGAGAGGGCGGCTGACCCTTCAGTATTGTTGTCTTTATCTCATCATACCTTCTTCCTTTTGGACAACTCCCCAGTTCACGTTTGTCACTTTAAACATGTAAAATTCCAGGAGTCCCCACAGCCACGCATTCTTTTCTGAATTCATTCCACATAGGATTTATTAGATATAAACTTGACTTCTGTATTGTACCAGAAGAAAACCAATGAGATTTCTTCCCTATCTATTAACTCATCATTTTTTAATTTCCATTGAATTTTATATCTTATCTTTTCAAACCAAAGTAATTGTACAATTACCATCCTTTAAATTGTTTAATAGGAACAGTTACATTATGTAGCATCATGAAACATTAACAGTAATTATCTGACAATATCAAACATGAACTCAGCATTAAAAATGATTCTTTAATTTTATTTCCATATTAAAATAAAATTTACGTCCTGAAAGAAATATTGCCAAAAGAAATATTGTAGTAAACTCAGAATTAATATCCATTAAAAAAAGAAATTCGCACAGGCACCCATGCAGCAATTGTGAGAATAAGTAAGCATAGAAACACTGCACTTAAAAACCATATGAATATGTTTGACAAATACTCATTAAGCACTTCATGCCTCTGATGATGTACAGAGAACAAACGCACACACCCTTCCCTCTGAACACCGCCGTCCTAAAGGAAAGGAGGCTTGTGAACCACGTACCTGCCCAGTACAGGTTTTAATGGACGGACAGGAGCTGTAACGGGAGGAGGGGAACGATGGACGCGCTAACTGCTCAGCGACGCGGGCGATGTCAGCCGAAAGGCCTGGGCTCGCGGGATGCGGGGCTGGTGCAAACCTCCGCTGCCCGTAACTGCTCCCGGGGAGGGGGCGGAGGGAGAGTCTCGGCTGGTGGGGGTCCCCTGTGCCTAACTGCACACACGGCTTCCCCACGGGGTCCCCTGCGGCCACGTGCAGGAGGCAGGAGACAGTCCTTCCCAGCGTGAGGTCCCTGAGCTGGGAGCTGTGTGGCGCCGCGATGTGACCGAGGAATAGAAGGGATGACAGGGGCAACTCTGAGGATTTGGGAGCATGGCGCCACTCCCACCCCCACTCCAGCAGAGCTTGTGCTCAGCGTTGCCCGCCCCAAGCCCTCTTGTCCCCACATATGGCACACACAGCCTCCGAGACGAGACGCCACTCCACACACACAGGCACCGCAGCTGGAAAGCACCTGGAGGAGCCCAGGTGGGGTCTCAGGTGGGGTCTCCGGGGGGCTGCTGCCCTCTAAAGCAGGGACAGAGCGGGGAGGGCGGGGTGCAGACTGTGAGCCCGGCTTCAGGAAGGTGACTGCTCTAGCACCTCCTGTTTCTTTCCAGAACCCTCCAAAGTGAGGCTGAGGGGAGGTTGGGGACTGGACTGATGATCTAATAATGATGTGACAGTGGTGGCTGGACAGTGATGGATGGTTTACCCTCCAATGTATTACTTCAGAGGCAGTAACTGAACACCATTCCTGCAGCAGACATTTCCAGTGTTTTGGGGTGAACTGTGTCCTCTCAAAAGATATGCTGAAGCCCTAGCCCTCTGCACCTGTGAACGTGAACGTATTTGGAAATGGGGTCTTTACAGATGCAATCAAGTTAAAATGAGGTGATTAAAATGGGCCCTAATCCAGTGTCACTGGTGTCCTCATAAGAAGAGGGACATTTGGACACAGACACACAGGGACAGGGCCATGTGCAGACAGAAGCAGCGAACAAACCAAGAACAACAGAACTGCCAGGAGCTGGATGAAGTGGGCAGAACATTCCCTGGGCCCACGGGGGGAGCGTGGTCCCACGGACCTTGGGTTCAGACCTCTGCCTTTCAGAACGATGAGAGAAAAATCTTCTGTGGTTCTAAGCCACCAAGTCTGACATGATTGTTATGGAGGCCCTGGGAACCTTATACACCCACTGTAACATAGGTGGGAGCAACTGGGTTTGTGCAAACTCAAGTGACAGTCTGAAGAGGGAGGTCTTAGGTCCCATGGCAGCCATCCACCGAGGCCCAGGTGTGTAGGATGCTTTCCTGTGTCTTAGTCGGCGCCCGCTAAAAGCATTCAATTTGTGATAAGGTAAACTGCAGATGCACCCAGAAAAATAATTTGAGGAGCAATGAAATGATTGGCTTTAAAGTGGGAAATATTGAGGTACTTTAGTTGTAAGACATTAATTGATAAAAATCAGCCACTACTGCATCTGGTTCCTTGAAACTTGTGTCTGCGTCAGTCTTTCTCCAATCCTTCGCATCCTTTGACTGTAGACAGTCGCATGTTCTCGTGCTTCTCCACCATCCTGGCGGTTGACAGGCCTTCCTCCTACCAAGTAAGTTGTTTTCTAACATGTCACTCTGTGCTCGCACAGAATTGCTCACACATCACTTCTCTGGGCCTTGCCACGTGCATGAACCAATCCAGTGGGCTGGGAACTTGGGCTATGGCAGACGCAGAGAGTGACACGGGTTGGAACAAGCCACTTTGGTCCTCATTGAAATTCCCCCAGAGGAGCGCGCCCCAGAGCCCGTTTCCTGGGCTACATGGTCATCTGTGCTGTAGGCACCTTAGCAACCTGAGCAGACGCTGGCTGGGAGGACGCTGGCGGCCGCATTGTTTCCTGTGCTGGGACAGGGAGCGCTTTCCCAAGCAAAGCGCATGGCAATGCCAAGTATGCGCGTCCCCTGCCGCTCCTGACAATGGGACCCGCGGTGGCTCCTCACACAGGCAGAGGGCTCTCCCTAGTCAGCGCACCACACAATGCATCCATCCGAAGGATGCTTCAGGATAATAAATGGTCGGTGGCTGGCGCTCCCAGTGCATCTGCGAGGACACTGGCTGTGTGCAATCTCCCCGTGGGAGCCCAGCCCTGAGCCCTGTGAGAGTCTGGCCTGGCAGAAACCCCTGTGGACGGGAACCTATCACGGCCCCTTTGTAACCAGACGATTTGTTCAGGGCATTCCAACGAGAAGAGGGAGCCCTTAAGTGATGTGTTTGGTGTGTGGCTCTTGTCTCCATATATGGAACAGAGGGAAACTTCAAAATGGGCATCAGGAGGGCTGCATTCATTTTTTTTCCTATCAGCCTGGAACAAAACATTGGACTTGTCCCCCTACATGTGATATGGACACCATGGCTTTTGATGGTGGCATTGAGGTAAAGCTTGTGTACTTACATTATGTAAGTGCGAAATTCTAAAGAATGGTTCTGAATGAAGAAATGTCTTAAGCGGGACTCATAAAATGGCTTAATTGTCCAAAGTCTTTTCTGAGGTTCATATGTGAGCCAAGTTTTTTTAGCTAGGGTAACGGTTAGCTGGTTCCCGTGCAAGTTCAGTGAAAGCTGGTCCTCGTTTTCTGTCTCCCCACCTGGGTCCCGGGACCAAATGCTGTCAAACCCGGAATACAAAGGATGCAGCGAGGGCAGCTGGCACTGCCAGCGAGGAGACAGTGAACCCAGTCGGGGACACTGAGCTCCAGGGGCCCTGAGCAGCCCCAGTGAATGACACCCCAGGGAGTGCAGGGGCCGCTCCCCGCCCAGGAACAGAGTCTGCAGTTGAGTCACAGCAGGCACACGGAGATGCCACTTGGCCAGAAGCCTTTGGCCAACAAATGTCCCCTTAAGATGAAGTTCTAATTCATCACAGTGATTTTTCCATGGTAGCTGATTTTGTTCACATCGAAAGATCTCTCCCCACTCACATCAGGAATTCTTTCTTTTTAAAACGTTCAGTTTCCGAAGCATTTTTATGTGCTGGAAGGCCTTCCTTGTTAGTTTTTTCTTTTCCAATGCAGGATTAAGCAAATGCTTACAAGTGACTGCTGGTTTTCTTTTCTACCTGTTCCACAACCTCTCACAACTTCAGCAGTGCTGGTTTGGGGACAAATTTAGGAAGGTTTGTCCCAGAGCGAAATCTTACGTGGTGAGCATCATTTCCTCGTCTGTAGCCTTAGGTTTTCTTTTGTTTGTTTTTTTCTTTTCTTCTGGCATCTCAGTCGAGAGGCATGTTGGTGTCTTATGTTCAGTCTAGACTTCAGGGAAGGTATGTTTACCTAAACTTGTTTTGGGTCCATAAGACAGCAATAAAGATTCCCCCTACTTGTTGTCCTTCAGAACTCAGAGCTCTTTTGAGGAAAAAAGAAAGTCGTGGCCATCTCTTTTACAGGTTTTTTATTCAATAGTTAAGATTTCTCCTATTTGATCAAAACAGGGAGAGAACAGCAACATGTTCCTATTATATTACCCATTTTAGAGGTTCATCCACCTAAACTGAATGTGAAGGCATAAAAAGCCTGCTGGCATATGATTTCACTTTACATTTGGCAGCCAAATGATGTCTTTTGTGGGCACCGAGATTTAATACCATGTTGGGAAGAGATGAGGGATGATACTGAGGTGAACGTCAGCATGACCTCTGGGGGCTGTGCCCCCATCGGGATCCCCAAACCACACAGAGATTGCGACCGAGACAGCTTGCCATCAAGAATCATTAGCTCTGTTGGAGTAGTGGTGTCATGAAGGGTTGGCTAGGAATATAGTGAGTGGAGTAGTGACAAGAGAAGGACACTAACAATAATGATGTTTCTTACCCTGCGCTAGTGCCAGGCACGGGCTAAATGTGTCACACACATAGCGAAGTCGCATTGTCTGATGCACGGGCTCCCTCGCTACGCCCATGAAGCACCAGCAGACACACTTTAAAGTGCTACATCAGACGTGGTCGGAGGTCATTTAGCTGCCGACAGGTGGCACAAAGTCCTGACACAAGGGGCCAGCTCTGTAGACTGCGTGTTGACCACTGTACTTTCGTCCCAACACTGTGTGAAGGTGGTAACGCCCATGGTGATGTCCAGATGATTCTGAAATGCTTTGCTACTGTCAGTACAAAGAGGGGGCTGCTTTGCCCTCACAAAAATTTACAAAGGATAAAAAGTACAGTTTAGAAAAGTATAGTACCTCATCAAAATCACTTGGGGATCTTGTTAAATATTCAGGATCTGGGGCTTCATCTACTGAATCAGATTCTCAGGAGGAGGAACTGACATTTTGGCAGACGTTTCGGGTCCCTCTTCTCACACTAAAGTTTTATGGTCACTGCCTTAAACTAAGCCTAGGAAATTGCAAGGAAAATGTGGTTTGAAATGCAAAGTAATGCCCTCATGAAGAATCATAATTTTTTTTATGGACTATTTTATTACCCAGTTAAAGTAATTAAATTAGCTTAGTGATGCTTATGTTGCTGAACATCAAATAGTACATAAATATCCAAGTGAATTCAGCATCTGTAGGGATGAGTTGAGATGATGCCACTCGAGCACTTCTGGGACACGGTCATTTCGTAAAACTGCCAAAACATCGAGCACGTAAGGGCCAGGCTCCAAAGGGAAGAGTTTGGTGTGCTATCAGAATTGTAGGTGTGGTGGTGACGTAGAGCAGTTTGCAAGGAGGTTTCACCACATCACCTTCTGCTGGACTAATAGCATTCCAGTGAGAACACCTGCACCACAGCCCACCTCTCGTAACCAGGGCGGCCCTGGCTCTCTCCAGCCAGGTCCTGCTTCTCCTCCTCTCTGGGGTCCCTGCTGGTCCTACTCGGCTGACCTAGGAAAGGGCACATGCTTACTCACCTGTACCGAGGATGGTTAGTGGACTTTGTCTATTTCCTGTTTCCTAAGGACCTAAATGTATAGTTATTAGTTGTGGGACAGGCTTGTTATAGGTTCAGAAATAGTTAAGTTCTATGATTGTCTTATGAGATCTGTATATATTGGCTTCTAATAAAGAGGTGACACGGACACAGGCCATGGCGACCAATCAAACCACTTCTGACCCTAAAACTGCAATCACTTTATATCATGGGAAGGGAACCGTGTGACCTTAACCCCAACTCAGCCCTGGGCCACACTCCTGGGAGCTCTCCCCGGAGAACTCTCTGTAAATTGATCAGCACGTATGAACTGGTCATTCTGATGAATGGCAGTGAAAACCATATGGGGGAGATTCCATGTTACATGATTGCTTTCTTTTATGCGATACATTGATGTAATTAGATAACACATTTAGTAAAATCGTATATTTACTCATGGTTTCCCACCTGATTCCAAGCAAGCATAAGACTTTCATTCATTCTTCTGAGTGGTCCAATTTTAACCAGAAAACACACTTATCTTCTTGTTCTGTGTTGCAGCTCCAAAGCTACATTTCCTATATTTTTAACTTTCCAGAAATTAACTTCATTTCAGTTGATACACACACACACACACACACACACACACACACACACACACACACACTTCAAATTTCAAGTTGTTTCCGTGCTCCACCCCTTGGCCCCAGCATTTGTAAGTCCAGTTAGTGTTTTCAGTGGAGATGGGGACCCACACAAATGCCGACCAAAAGAAAGAAAAAATATAAACCAACGCTTGAACGCTGAAGGTTCTGAAATTCACTGCTATAAATCTGTATTATTTGACAACTGTAAAATCAAGAAAAGGGAGTACCTTCAAAGCAGAAATAAATAACCTTTGACCCTCTACTCTAAGTAATTTAATAGTGATTTTTTCACCATTTGAAAAAAAATCTAAAGAGTGAAATTAGGCTGCAAGGCATAATCATGGGAATGGCATTCAATGTTTATGAACAATAGCATCATCGTTTACTTAGTATCCTTCAAAGAATTTCAGGAGCAGTTATTCAATTTTCAAAGTATAATCACTTATTCTGATTCCATTTAGAGGCACTTAAGCCATTTATCTGTTTCGATTTATTTTCTCAACAAATCATGTTCTGACTTCATCCTCAGATGTTAGAAAAGTGAGTCCCTGCCAGATACCTGCAAATTCTTGACTTTTTGTTTCTGTAAAACACGCATTTGATGAACTTGTTATCGTTTAGTGCTGGGGGTCCCTGGAGCTAGACGACATCTGGATTTTGGATCTAAGTTTGAAGTACATCCAAAGCCTTTTTAGTTATATCAGATAAAATTTCACCTGTACAATTTCAAATCTCACCATCCTTCAAGGGACTGAATGTAATGTTATGTTTCTTTATGGTGGTTTATGCTTATTAAATATTAAAACCAAACATTACCACTATAAAAAGACTTTTACAGCCATGGGCATTTTCCCTGGCAATAAAGTTTTACTTACCTTTATTATGCCTTCTGTAGGGCATATCTGGGATCTCAGAGAAACTAGTGAACTAGAAACATAAGTAATATGTAATGGCTAGGAAGGGACCAAGCTGTACATGACTAATAAAGAAAAGCTAAAAGCTGTATGAAATTTGATTTGAACATGAATTACCTGTGGGAAAAAAACCTTCATATAAAAGCAGGTACAATGTCATGCGTTCTTTCAAAAGGCCCACTGTGTGATAGATCTCTAACGTAAACTTGATTCAAATGTTTCTATTAGAAAGGAGAAGGCAAGAGCCCAAGCTTCCTACTGAGTGAAGGTGTGTAGGAATCTCCCTCCCCCGTCACAGGTCGTTATGCACGTTATGGCTTAAGACATTTGTCATCCATTTTGTCTGGGATCTCATAAGCATGGCAGTGTTGTTTTAAGAGGTGTTTTCATGGTCAAAGATTGTATTCTGAACAATGAGAATTCTAGTACTCTGTGGTCATTAGAAGTAATTGACAGACAACAAAGCCAGTGGACTGCCTCTATGAACCTATAAATCCTCCACAGAGTCAACAGAACTTCCATATTCATGAAGGGCCTCTGGAAGAGTTTCATGGTCCCATAAATGTCTCAGCAAAGCACTTTGAATTTCCAGTGGGATGAATTATTAAATAGAAACTACCAACTTAATTTAACTTTTACCTGTACTTAGTAAAGGTAGAGGAAACCCAGTTGGAAGCCATGGGAAGATTCAGTAAAGTGGTAAAATGCTTTTCCCCTAAAAATAGTCTCAGATTGAAAGGCAGGATGGTGCTGGTGGGGGTGGGGGGTGGGGGCAGGCAGCATCACCGAAACACAGTAAGATTTTCATCTGAGTGTTTCTGAGGCATGTGCCTGGGGAGGGGTCGATGCTTCGTGTCCAAGGGCAGAGAGGGCTCAGGGCCACACCCAGGGCTCTGTGATGCCCCTGGGGTGGTTCTGCGTGGATAAGAGGATTGCAGAACCTCAAACTGGTTTAAACATCTTCATGGAGATGGTTTTAGAGAAGGGTTTGGTGAGGCAAAAGGACGGCACAGTTGTGGAAGCTGAAAGAAAAAGCCATTCGATGTGACTTTTCGGAAGCATGGTTTGGTCTAGCTGCCAATAAGAGGATGACTTGGGCAGTGACCATGGGTGACATGAAAGAAGGCTGCTGTGTCTCTGAGTAAAACAACATGGAAGCAAAGGGCTCATCAACTCTGGACGGGATGGAGATTAGTACCCTGGTGGCTAAAGAGCTGGCCCATGTGACTGAGGCTCTGGTCACGAGAACCACCCACTAGAGGCCACCTCGGTGCCCACGAGTGCTGGGCTAATGCAAGTCACACTTTTACCTGAAATTGATCATACTTAGGAATTCCCAAATTATACTAACAACTTTGTACATATTTCAGTCCTTATAGATACTTTATCCATGGGGAGAGCATAATAGAGAAAGAAACATGGGTGTGAAGTAGGCTGAACGGTGGCCCTCAAAAGATACATGCATATCCTAATCTCTGGTACCTGCAGATGGACCTTGTCTGGGAAAAGGGCCTTTGCACGTGGAATTAATTTAAAGATCTTGAGTTAGGGAGATCATCCTGGATGACCTCCTGTGGGTCCTAAATCCAATGACAAGTATCCTTAAAAGAGGATAAGAGAGACACAGAGGAGGAGGTCACGTGAAGATGGAGGCAAAGGTTGGAGTGGTGCAGTCACAAGTCAAGAAATGCCAGGAGCTACCGGATGGGAGAGGCAACAAAAGGTCTTCCCCTAGGGTGTTTGGAGGGAGCACAGCCCTGCCACCACCTTGATTTTGGACTTCTGGCCTCCAGAACTGGGAGAGAAAACATTTATGTTGTTTTAAGCCGTCCATGTATAATAATTTGTTATAGCAGCCCCAGGAAATGCACGCATCCAGAATCATGGAGCTTGATGGAAGGAGGGACTCTGATTTGGAAGGAGGGCGGCAAGCGGTGGGGCCACTCGACGAGCCCTCTGCCCGGGCTTTCCTGAAGTGCAACCTGTGCCCACTTCCCTTCATCGTGTTCAGAGCCAAACGTGATGCCAAAGCAGTCATCAGATCAACTAATACCAGGCAAAGCTTTTCTTTTCTCTCTCTCTCTCTTTCTTTCTCTCTCTTTCTTTCTCTCTCTCTCTCTCTCTCTCTCTTTCTTTCTTTCTTTCCCTTCCTTCCTTCCTTCCTTCCTTCCTTCCTTCCTTCCTTCCTTCCTTCCTTCCTTCCTTCCTTCCTTCCTTCCTTCCTTCCTTTTTTCCTCTCTCTCTCTCTCAATATAGACCACATGTTTGATTAAATAATTGACCTTCAATATATTGATTTGTTTCATAATTTGTATGTTTCTTAATGTGTCATAACTTGTATTTGAACCCTTGGCAAAACACTTATTTTTAATTCCAGTAATTAGGCAATTATCCAATTTTCAGAAACTAGAAGCCAATTTTGAAGAAGTATGTAGTAGAATTTTTCTCTGTTATCTAACTTCTGGTTGTAAGATTCAGAATTCTAGAAGCTGAAAAAACAACATAAAACTTTAACTTCAACAGAAAGATGACTTTGTCGGTTATTGAGTAGAGAATTGCCAATAACTTAACTCATTGACACCAAAAGCACACAGAAGTATTTATGGAATGAATGAGTGGGTGAACAAGAAATCGCATTTTTGTAATTTTAATATTGTCTTTACTTCTGGGTAAATAAACAGCATTTCTTTAAGACCTATGTTTTCATGTTGTCAAATGATAGGTTTTTTAAAATTTTGAAATTACGCCATTAAAATGAATGTCTTCACTATCAGATGAGCCACAAAATGTTTCTGAAAACCAGTCCATTGGTCATTTTTTATTGGGTGATTTTGTTCATATACCTGCAGATTATCTTCTGCTTCCCCCTCCTCACTCGCTCACTGACAGAAAGGTGATAGGAAATTCTTTTTCAGTGTGTCTTGTCGCATACACATATGCTATTATTTTGTTTTCAATTTGAATGTTTCTGTTGTATTTGCACATTGTTTTGGAGTCTTTGTTATAGTTATTCCCCATTAAAAAGCAGTGCTTTGCAGAATTTACAACGCAGACAGATGATGTTGAACTACTTTATTTCTGAATTTATGATACTTTGTACTGAATCTATTCACAAGTGAATTCAAGAGGCACTTGTATGCAGAAATATGCACACCCGCAAAGCATCAAAACGAGCCTCTTGGTAGTGTCAGCCTGTCTCGGCTGAAAGAAATCTGGCGGCCAGCTCTGTATTCACGGAGCAGCCGGTGCCGGGAGCCTGGGAGATGCCAGCGGGACAGGGCAAGGCTGCTGGGGCCCCAGCTTCGAAAGCTGAAAGAGAGGGAAGCAAGTTGCACTTTCTGTATGCCAACCACTCGGTGCTGATAGAAACAAGCCCAGCAGGCCCTACGAGTTGCCTGAGTGCCAGAAGAGTCTTTCTCAGTCACTGCAATTGTTCCTGCTTAACATGGCAGCCCTAAGCCAGACATAATTAGGCTTTCTTTTGACAAATTGTTTGTGCCAAGGCTTGAAAGTTGGGAACCAAAATGGTCTGGTGCTTCTAGAATCTGAACAAGACACGATGTTCTGGAAAATAAGAGTGAACACAACAGAAACATTCTACTGTGAGATCAAAGTTCATGCCATGTTCAACCAAAGATATTAAATACATTTTTAGTCATTGCTTTACCAATTTATTATAATTTTCAGTGTACTATGTGGAAAATATCCATGGGAAAATGACAGCGTCTCAGGTTATACAACGTAAAAACAACTTATGCCAGGAAGAGACCTCAATCAGTAGAGGGCCGGAGGCCTAAGCTGCCTTGACCTTATTAATGCTTTTAGAGACTTTTGGAATCTCTCAGACTTTAATAGCGTCCTTAGGTCATGAGAATTTCACTGAACATTGATTTTTCATTGACTATGTTCTCTTCCAACACCATGACGCTTTTTCTATTTATCTAATTTTTTCAAGAAGCTTCCCCGAACACAGCATGATCTTACACACGTTTTTGTTTTGAGTGTTGACCGTACATCATCTAAGACCATCTTCATGGGCCTTACGGCTACTCAGGGTGCAGTCCAGCCCAGGAGCGACATCCTGACATAGTTATGTAATTTCTAGTCGAAAGATTGGGGGCGATGGTAGGAAGCAAGCAACAGATCACTTGTCAATGGCAGAGAATGGGACCTGAAGGAAAAGGACACCAGAAACGATGCAAAAGTTCATCTCTGAGTGACTGTTGGGGCCATTCCATGAGAAGGAGATGCTTGAAAGCAGGAACAAGTTGGAAGTGGGCGATCCCAGAACATCCACTGGAAATCCACTGCAAACCCTGGGGTCATCAACCCCAATTATTTGCTGCATATTGCTATTATTTTCTATAGGTTTTCATATATACTGGGGGTGCCAAAAAATGGATACAAGTGGACACTTTGGTCAATGTTGCTCAAGCAGTAGTTCGCCGTAATCAGAAGTGTCTGGACACGGATGGCAACCACTTTGAGCACCTCTTGTAATTGCAGAAGTCAAATGTTTCTTGTAGTCATCTTTTGTTATCGGTAGATATTGAGTATTACAATTTTAATACAGTTTTCCTTTTTAAAAATGTGTAAAATATGTATAGTTAATATGTCAGGTTTCAGTAAGAGCCTAAATGTCTTTGTCTTTCCTATCCCTCTCTCATAACTCACTGCTGTAGCTTTTGACCTTGCCTTGTAGCCTAACTTACTTCCTATATCAGAAAACTAAGGAAACAGAAAGAAACCTTTCCACCCCGTGCACAATGAGGGCTATTTTGTCATGTTTTTCATAACTTTAGAGACAGAGATTCTACTCAGTTTTGAGTCACAAATACAAAATACTAATTTACTTTTTAAAATTCAGAAAAATGGTACCATGTTGGATCTAGTCCATCAGGAATGTCCTGAGAAAGTGGCAGTGGCCTCTGGTCACGGAGACCTACACCTGAATGGCCGCTGAGCCCTTCCTTCCGGGGAAGCGTGATTCAGCTAGTTAGTCCCTGCGCCATGCTTTCCTACAAGAGAAAAATGCCTTAGGAAGAAATGTGCTTTGGTATAATTTACACCATTTAGAATAAAGTCCCCTCAAAACAACTTCAGTGGATAATCATAATAGAGGGGTTGGGTTTGCTGCTATATAATTAATCCTAAGCTTGGGTTGACTTCTCTTGTCTGATTTTTAAATAGTCAATTTCACTCTCTATTTATTTTGGAAATTATTTTACCGCAAAATTTTAGTTTTAGAAATTTAGAAAAATGTGGATAAATACTAGCAACTTCGGAGTTTTATAAAATTGTGCGGGAAGTGAAAAGTCCAACCCATAATTATGTTCTGTTGGCTTATAATGCTGTTTTCTCCGAATGTCACTACTCCATTCCGTTTCTTTGTGTAGCACTTTCATCCGATATGACGCTGTCGTCTGGGTTATGTACCAAGGTGTGACGGATTCAAGCACACATGGCTTACACACACACACACACACACACACACACACACACACACACACACACATATTCTTTTTTAACTAAAATTTATTGGGTGACAATGGTTAGCAAAGTTACATAGGTTTCAAGTGTACAGTTCTGTAGCACATCATCTATATTTTTAAAGGGCTTCTTAAGCCTTTTCATGGGGCACTTCAGTTTGTGGCTGTGCACTGTACATGACTTGCATGGGCAGCCCCACAGCTAAGGCAGTGGCCGTTTCCCACAAGGATCAGGCCACCCGACCAGCTCCCACATGTGGGACAGGCAGCCCGCGTTCTGTGGACAACCCACGCAACAGGTGCTTTCCTAAAGAAGGCTGTGGGCGGGCTGCTCTGCAGGGAAGTCTGGCTCTCTGCGGGCTGGTCCACAATGGACGTGTCTTTAGAGGACCCATGGCTGGGGGACAGAGCTGCCCCTCCCCATGCACAGTCAGTTTGCTGTGGCTCTTTACCTCCGTCAGAGTGCATTTCCTGCTGTGACTAAGAATCCCGGTTCCCAGGAGCTCCCCATGCGGGGAGGTAGGGTGGGGGAGGCCCTGCTTTCCAGGGGACTTGCATGCGTGGCCCCTCCTCCTCTGGCCGACACACCACACCACCCACACCGTCACTTTGTAGGTGGATTTGTGCTCTAAAGCCCCAGGGGCTAGTTTCTTAACAATGTATTTCTTCATGCCATGTACATCCCCCTCCTTCATATACCTGCAGACGGGTTTATTTAACCCCACCCACCACGGAGGAATGAAAATGGAAGCCAGTCAGGGGGCAGCAGGTCTTTATGGGGAAATTTGTGTCTCTCATACTTTGGCTTAAATGACATCGGTTAAACTCCTTTTTTATTTATTTTTTTGTTTAGTTTTTTCTGTTTATCTATTCTGATCAGAGGAGGAAAATTTCAGATCCAAGTTGAGCTAGTGTCCCAGCTTCAAATGAGATGCATCGAAATAAAGATCCAGTGCTGAACTGGCTTACACTCAAGGCCAAATACAAGAAATCAAACCCTAAACCGGGTTGTTGCTTTGCCTTCACAAATGTGTTAATTATATTAACGCTATATATTATAACAGAATGAAATTTCATCTTCAGTGTTGTCTATTAATTAATAAGATAAATAGAACAAAACCTCCTACTATCCATTTGGTTTTCCTCCACTTAGGTGGTTGTTGTTGTTGGTGGTGCTGTTTTCCCAGGTAGAAAAACATGGATGGTACCCGTCGGAGGTGTCATGAAGGTTTGTTTTGTTAACAAACAGCTGTGAGGACCCCTCAGGGGCCCAGAGAACTTTGTCTGCACGTTAACAGTGCAGTTTTGAAGTTCCGCCCTGCAGCGTGTGCTGCCCACCCCTTCCCAGGGGCTGGCAGGGCTGTTTGGAGATGCGGGAAGCTCCAATGCCATGAAAGCAGCCAGCCATGTGTCCCTGTGTGCCTAACGCTCACAGCCTGGGGGCAGGCACCTTCCCTGCCTTGAGAAAGCAAGTTGTGCTGTCAGCGCCTTCTCAGGAAAAATGCATTTCTGTTTTAAGTGTGAAGAGGAAAGTCTGTAAGAAAGAAGAAAGCCAGAGATGCGTCTGTGTGTGTGTGTTTGTGAGCAAAGCCCGGAAGAGTCATTAGATCCCCAGCTTTTGAGTCAGTGACAAATACTGCTGATTTCAAACAGGTGACATAGCGTGCCTTCCAATGATGGGCAATGCTTTGCTCAATGGTTTCATCCACCCTTTCATAAGTGGATGTGAACCAATTTGTAAGGCACTCTTTTTCATGTTGACTCTTGGTCAGCGGAGGCCTCAAAGCCCTGGCAGAATGGTGGGAGTGCGAGGTCAACCCCCCTGAAACCCAAAGTAGAAAAAAGTAAAGGAACAAAGAGGAAAGCCAGACTCTATTTGTGGAGATTATAATAAGGCCAGAGTGCTTCTTTTTAAAAGACAACTGAGAAGAGTGAAAAAGACTTGCAGGGCACAGGAACTGACGGGGTTCTCTGAAGGGAAACGGGGGCCTTGCTTCATCCTTCCGGAAGAGGCACCATCATGGCAAAGCTTCAAAGTTTTCCCACTAAAACTTGCAAAGTTTATCTTTGCATACATTAGGCAGATTTTCATGGGGCATCCTAACTGGGAAAGATCCAGGGCCACTTGGGAGCCATTAGGGGATTGGTCGTGCCACTTCTTTTGGATTTCAGCAATTTCCTGCCCTGGTGGTGCCCCCTTTTTACTCAGAAACCAAAAGCTCATTCTGTTCTGGACATTTTCAAGTTTCCTCATCTCAGAATACCACAGGCCTCACTCCCCAGAGAAAGACGCTCTGGCATCGGGCCTTCCTGAGAGGGAAGGGTGCCTAGAATATGACCTTCCTCCCCTGCACTCACCGAGTGAACCTGTTAAACAGCACAGAAGGTTAGCGGGTCTAACCCACTGCCCCTTGGACAGAATATTTATGTTTGAACAGGGTTTCCCTTGCCTTGAGTGGAGGGCGCCTATGGTGGGAACAGCCAGCGTAAGGCTGTGGGCATCCCAACGTCGCCCAGTGAATTCCTTTCCTGCTCTAACTGGCTAGAGGGCGTGGAGTTACTTTGACATCTAAGAATCTTAATTCAGGTGTACGTGGCTTGTTTTGCAGGTCACTGGCCATCGAGGAGAAGGGAAATTGGTGCTGGGTCACTGTCCTGGGGTCTTGACTACATTTGAGATACTCTTAGGGGATGGGACTCAGTCGCTATGGTCTTCAGTGATGAAAGAGGTACTTAACTGTCACCTGCAGTCCCTGAAGTGAGGTGAGCACTGAAGTCACGGACAGGGATGCCACGTGGGCTTGTCCTAGAACAATATGGCGGGCACGAGGGCACGGGGAGCAGGCTGGCGATGCAGGTGTGTCGGGAGCGAAGGCGGCAGTCCTGAGCTCAGCGTCTCCAGCGCGTGGCTCCGAGCCCCGTCAGGGATCCAGGGACAGACTACGCCTGTGCTAGCACTTCCCTTGTTCTCGTGCCACATCAGGCTGAGGAATCCAAACGCAAGTCCAAAGGTTGGGCCTGTGGACTGACAAATGACAAGGACAGTTGAATTCACAGCCTCTCCAGGGATCTGGTGTGAAAGCTGGGACTGTGACCAAGGACGAGGACCTGAGCCTCGGAATGGGGACATATGAGAGGACTTGGGTGACTGGAATTATGCTGGACCCAACCTCTGGTTTCAGTTTCCACCTTGCAGATTACAATTAATTATAAATGCAGACCCTACTGCAGCGATCTCAATCAGAAAGCAGTGTTTATTCAAGACTATGAGGCATCCTGCAGAGCCACGGGGAGCCCAGACTCCCGCTGCTACTGGCTCTGGATGGAACTAGCCACAAGCGCCAGAAGCCCCGCCTGCCACTCTCCAAGTAGTGAGCTACTTCCCCTGCCTCCGCCCCAAGGCGGGGTCCCCAGGGTCTGCTCCCTCACAGGGCTCCCTTCCAAATCAGCCTCCGTGGGACATCCAACTGGGGAGCGGTTATCAGAGGGCAGCATCCCAGCTGCAAGAAACTTTGGGAAAGCCAATCCCCCCGTACTTTGGGGACGTAAACGCCAACTATGAGAAAACCCTCATGTATGAGATGGTTGCTCCACCATGAAAGGCAGCTGCTCACCAGAGCAGGGCTTTGTCACTTTGCTTAGCTGCACGTACTCCACCCACTGGAATTGGCTTTACAAGGCATGGCTTTCATCCCTCCTGATCAGCAATGATGCCTGTGTAGACAGATGTGTCAGGCTCATTGCAATGCCCAGAGGGGTGGCCTGGATGGCTACTGGTCTGGAGATTGGGTGTTTCCAAGGGGTGAGTGCAGGGTGGCTGTGAGGACGTGCACTGGGCACCTGGCATTGGTGAAGGAGTCTTCCAGGCAGGAAGGCTGAGCTGTTGTGACAGATGCCAGCGTTGGTGATTTTGTTTTACTGTCATTTGAACCTCACGACTGTCTTGTGGCATAGGCAGAGCCCCATGTTTCAGAATCCCACCCCCACCACCTCCCATCCCATCTCAGGCACTCTGCCTCTGACCAGTCCTCAGTGAGGTCCGGATGGTGCGATCAGGGCTAATGGGCCCAGGGCGGCTGCAGGCTCAGGAGACAGCTGCCTTTTCCTCATCGACGTGAGAAAGTGAGCCCGAGATGCAGGGCTATTTAGTTTTCCAGTAAATCACGGCCCTTATCACACCCCAAGCCTCGCAAAGCAGGACGCACGAGTCATGTCTGCTCCCAAACATTCGTGTGGACCCACACCAGGTATATGCACATTTCACTGAGATCCACGGTAACTAAGGCCTGAGTGGAATGTAACAGTATAAATAGGTCACTGGGTAAAAACACTTGATGTCCAAGATATCACAAGGACTAACACACATTGAAGTACAGGCTTCTACATAGATTTAGTTTTGAAATGTGTGTCCTTGTAACAAGTATGTCATTTTGAATGGAATATATTTTTTTTTTGCTGGTGAGCTTTAAAATATGGACACATATTATTTTGACTTTTTGAAAAAAAAAATACTATATAAAGAAGATTTGGGAGCTGATATTTTTAAACTTCTGTCATGAAACATTTAAGAAGGTAACAGAAGACATATAAATATTAATAAAATTTTCCACAGTATTTTGAAAGAAATGTAATTAGGGCCTGTTGAAACACTTAGTTTCCTTTATCAAAGATATTCAATTCCTGGTCTTTTATGGAGGTAGCTCTCTTTTTTCCTTCCCTCCCACCCTCTCTTCCTTCTTTCCTTTCTCTCTCTTCTTCCTTCCTTCCTCCCTCCCTTTCTTCTTTCCTTCCTTTCTGTTTTCTTTTTTCCTTCCCTTCCCTCCTTCTTCCTCCATCCCTCCCCCTCCCACCTCCCTTCCTTCTTTACTTCCTGTCTCCTTCCTTTCTTTCTTTCTTTCTTTCTTTCTTTCTTTCTTTCTTTCTTTCTTTCTTTCTTTCTTTCTTTCTTTCTTTCTTTCTTTCTTTCTTCCCTTCTCTTCCCTTCTTCCTTCTTTCCTTCTTCCTCCCTCCCTTTCTTCTTTCCTCCTCTCTTTTCTTCCTTCCCTTCCCTTCCCTCCTTTATCTTTCCGTCCTCCCTCCCTCCCTCCCTCCTCCCCCCTTCCTCCCTCTGACGCCTACTCTGGCCAGCGGAGTATAACACGCATTGAGTATAAGGTTATTAATGAGATCTATTCTTCTGCCTCCAAGGAGCATGCTGTCATTGGAGAGAAAGATAATGTACTGTGAACTGTAGTGGATGTAAGATGAATCCATAAACTGTTGATAAACGTGACAACATCACAGCAGAATTCTCTGAAACCATGGCAGGGCAGGGTTGGGGCCCTGGTGAGGGTGTGGTAGGTAGTCAGTGGTTTCCCAGTTGCCATGTAAGCTTCCTCCTGGGGTAGGTCTGCGGGGGTAGGTCCCGTCCTGCTCAGCAGGGCTTCCTGTCTGAGCCCGGGGCTAGCAGCTCACCTTGGACGGCTGTGCATTCTTTACCTTCACTACTGATCGCTCCTACAGTCCCCTTCTGGTTCCCTTCCTGTGAAATTCCTATCGTAACAAACAATTTTCATAACTGAGTCTTTTTTTTTTTTTTTGCAGAGCATCTTTGGAACTTCCAGGCAGAGGTGGGTGAGTGAAACAAAGGGAGGCAGGTGTGCAGGACATGTTTCTGGGTTTGACTGCAGACGTTGTGGTGGCATCGACGTGGCTGGTGACGTCAGAGGCCACTCCTGGTCCACGTGCTCGGATACCCACTCAGCTGCCCGGGTCGGGGCAGCACCTCATCTCCACTAGATGGTCAAATGCATGTGCACAGCCTGCGGACGGCCTCCGGGAGATAGGTGATTCCCAGGGACGTCGGTGGGCTTGTCTAGCTCCCTCTCAGTGCCTTTCTGAAGGGGCTCTGGGGCCTGGCCCATCGGCCCACAGCATCACAGCCATTCATTTCTCATTGCTTCGTCTGCTGGGCTCTGAGATGAAATTTGCCGTAGAATGAAGCATTTCGTGTTATAGAAACGCCTGTCAGTTCTTCACCGCACAGGATACAACGTAGACCCTTGAATGAAGTTTCTGTTTTGATAACAAATGCTAGAAACTGTTGTAGGATCTTAATAAGTGTCCATTTTCAGTTTCTTCCTCTTCCAGCTCCGTCGATGTTGCCCCTGTATAATCGATGACCGATCTCTCTAAAATCGCTTTGGTGCCTCGCTCTAATCTTGATGCACTATTTGAACAGTAACTTGGACTCCGCTCATTCCGGCTCCTGTCATTTCTCGAGCATATGGAATTTTGATTGACGTTTATATATCTCAAAACGACGTCTGGGTACTGATCAGGAACACAGCAGATTCAGGCTGAAAACAATTTGGTCTCAAAACAAGGAATCAATAAATTGAGAATGTCTCTGCATGAGTTTAGCTCTGGGCCTAGCAATTAACTTCCATATGCTACCAGGTTTTCATAATTATTATATATTATGTGATACTGTATTTTTTTCATTAACTTGCCTCCTAATGGTAATACAGATTTATATCTTGCTTAGTAGTCTGTAATGTACATGAAAGTGATAAAAGGGCATTTAAATACACATTTCATAATTCAGGATTAGCACATCATTACTCCTGGTTAGGAAGCATTCTACCTGTGCTTGAAGACACATGTGAGAGATCCCTGGTCAGGTTTCCAAGGACCTAGCCCCCAGTCCAATAAGCACAGCATGCGTTTTCCAGGTTGAAAATGATAACATTGTTTTTTTGTTAATGAAAAACAATAACAGTACCTCATAGTGAAAAATAATAACAATACCTCAAAGACCCACTGATTTCCCAATTTCACGTGAGAAAGCATAGCCATTACTCCCCCAGGGAGCACTGAAAGTGTTCATTCTTTGCTTATTTCTTCATTCGTTCTGAGCAGGATGTGGTTAACACACGAGGTGGAGACTATTCACAAAGGGAGCACAGGGAGCTGGTCCCCGATGCTGTGGGTGAGTGTGGTTGGGCTGCGAGGGAGACATGGCTTTAAATGTTTGCTTCCTAGAAGCCCTGTAGTCTCCGGGCTTCCCAGAGGAGAAATGGAAAATTGGGGGTTGGGGACACCTGTACAGTGACAGCAACATGAGGCGAGATGAGCCTTTGCAATGGCAGTTACCAGCCAGTTCCTGGCACCAGGGCAGTCTAGATTGTGTGCTTCTCCAAAGAATGTTCTCTGGCACATGTATGAAGTCGCCCTTTCCCGTGTGTGTGTGTGTGTGTGTGTGTGTGTGTGTGTGTGTGTAACAACAGCCCTCTGGTTTTTCTCAGTTTAGAAGGAACCAGGCCAGCTGCATGGGTATGTTTTTTCATTGATCACATCACGGAAATGCCATAAAATCTGACTTCATCGCATCAGACGCAAAAGCACTCCATCCTGAAGAGTGGAGCTGACTGACCGATCGTGTGTTCACAGGTCCGAGGCCATGGATTGTAATTCTGATTTGCTCATGGACCTACTGATGCTTAAATTTGGTCTCCAGTCTAAACATAGCTCAGTGGTCACTGTAATATTAACATTTAAAACGTTGAGATTGCCTCTTTCAGCTATTAGTATTGTTTGTAGAGACGTGTACTGAAAAGCAAAACAAAGCAAAAATGATCCCTCAACCAAGCAGAGAAAAAAAACAAAAAACAAAAAACGAAAGTGTCTTAAAAGTTTAGAAATAATTTAAAACACGCAGAAACTCAATTTACGACCTCACGCGGCATACACAACATGCGTATAGCTAATTGAATAGCCAATCATGGATATTTTCAAATTACAACATTCTCATTCACTTACTCTTTAGCACCCAGATGATCAAAGCTATGTCTTGAAACAGCTACTTCAATGTTCAAGGGACCTTTGCAATTTTGTAAAGACCTTTTTTTCCTCTCAGCGAGGAAGTTAGATGTCTGTCATGGCCCGAATCTCCAACTGGTGTGAGATTGCAGTGGGTACAGATGGACTGTTGGGGACACCGTGATTGTTTGGTGGCACCTGGAAAGAAAGTACAGCTCCTGAAGGCAGTTTTCACGTATATAGTGCTTACATGCAATCACATTGTTTGCAACTGTGTACCATATTTAACATAATTTTATGCCCTGGGTGACTTCTTAAGATGGGTATATAGAGCATTTATATTTTCCTTATAATATCAGGAATCTACTCAAATATCAGTTATAAGTGACCCTGTCTGGACTCCAGGCGCTGGTAGAGGTGTTCCATGCACATCAATGGCCCTGCTAGTTTACTTGTTTTAATTCTCATTTTCTCTGCCTTCTTCGTCACTCTTGGCGGTGATTGTACAGCTTCACTGCTCCTTTTCATAACGACTTTCCTGGTGTTGCTTTTCATTAGCTGCTTCTGATCTCTGGGTCTCTGGAAACGGGTTCATCAAGTTTGTTTAAATTGTGTGTAGAAACATTGCATAGAGGCAGCCGCTTGGAAAAACAGTCTGACAGTTTCTCAGAAGTTAAACAGAGGCTTTCCATGTTACCCAGCAATTTCACTGCTAGGTATCTCCACAAGAGAAATGAAGACGTAGTCCACACAGAAACTGAATGAATAGTCCCAGCAGCAGTATCCATGACAGCCACAATTTGGAAAGAAACCAAGTGTCCAGCAACAGACGAACGGCTAAACAAAGAAACGTAGTGTATCCTCACGATGGAATGGTATTCCACGACAGCACGGAATGAGATTCTGACTCACGTTGTAACAGGGACGGAACTTGAAAACTGTGCTACATGATTGATGCGGTCACAAGTATACAGTTCGATTCATCTGAAATGTCCAGAGTAGGTACATTCATAGACACAGAAAGATCCATGGTTGCCTAGGGCTGCGGTCATGCGCCAACGGAGGGGTCAGGGTGTGACACATAAGCTCACAGCCTTCCTCTTCTAAGGTGGTGACAATGTTCTAATGTTGACTACAGTGATTGCTGTCCACTCCGTGAATATGCTCAAAGCCACTGCATTGCACATGTTAACAGACTGAAGTGTGTGTTGTGTCTCAATAAAGCTGTTGCCCGAACAAATCAAATGGTACGTGGATGAGCCCTGGTCAGGGTCTGGGCAATGTCGCCGTGTGTCCAGAGGCCTGTCCTGCTTCTGCTTTGACTCTCTGACTTGATCGTCTGGCTCTTGCACGTTTTCTGGAGGGAAAGTTCTGCACTTTTGAAGGTTAACTATTTTTATGCAAAGACGATTTTGGTGTCTGGGGACACATATTTTCATGTGGCAAATGGGACATCTCGATACCAACGAGTAAGGTGCTGTGAGGATCACAAGTCAAGGGTGAGTATGTCTGAGTGGGGAACAGAGGAAGATTTTGGGGAGTGGCTGAGACAGAGGGAAGGGAGGAGGGAGTGGCTGAGACAGAGGGAAGGGGGGGGTCGTGGGTGGGTGGGGGCAGCATTAGGAAGAGGAAGGGGGGAGGGGAGGGGAGCAAAGAGGGCAGTGGCCTAGCAGCTTCCTCACCAGCTCCGCTCCAGTGTCGGTGTCGAGCTCTGGCCTCACACTCAGTGAGAACAGATATGGCCACACAAATGGAAGGTCAGAGACAGAAAGAGCCTAAGTTCCTGCATTTTTCCTTCTGACTCTGAGAAGAAGCAAATTCCCAAACTATTTTAGAAAGAAAAGGAAAGACATAAACAACAGGATTGTCAAGAAGCCAGCGTGCCCTCAGCCTCGGGGTCCAGTCATCCCTCATCCCACACCCCTGAAACGGTGCTCGTGCCCTGGAGGCCCGGACAGCACTGTGCCTGCTCTTCCAACTTCACAACGAGAGCAAGTGTGCAGATGACCGACACGTGTTCTCTCAGAACAGCAGCAGGCAGAAAATAAACCCTCTGTGGTTTTCCTCTAAGACAAGAATACTTTAAATTAAAAGAAGATTCTCCATAAATATGAAGATGGAGACGAAGATAAAAATGAAGACCAAAGCGACGGAAGAGGAGAAGGGGGAAGGGAAGGAAGGACACTCGACGACAAAGAAAGGCCTGGGGATGTGAAGCTGCTCCAACACGGTCGGCACTGAAACAATGGAGCAGAGGCAGCCACCTCCAGGTGTTCGAGTGTGATTCTGGGCCGGCCGGCTCATTTCCGCCCTTCCTTTTGGCAGTTTCTTAGCCTGCTGTAGATTGCAGAAAATAGGACTAAGCATCTTTCGACCACAAACAGATGTGCTTGATAAAGAAAATGTCAGCAAAAATACTAAAGCGATGTGTCACAGCAGCTTTCTGACAGATAGAGGGAAAAGGTAAAAAATGTTCTATCATGTCCGACAAGGTGTTCTTTTTGAGATTTAAAGATCACTGTGCAACTTTAAACATGTTTGTCACTTTGGCTCTGACTGGAGCTATCTGGGGCTTCAGAAGAACTTTATCAGCTGGCAGAAGCGGGGAGAAGAAGGCAGCCTGCTCCCATTTATCTCAGCTCGGTTCCCTTCAAAGCCAACAAATAAATTACAGTGTACATTTGATACAAATTGATTTCTTAACTCAAATAACAATGTTGTCCTCCCGGTCGGGCCATGTGTCACTCATTCGCGAGCCTGACTGAAAGCCTCAATCTGTCTGTGTGACAGAAATAGGCCTGACGCTGTGCACCCAGGACTGCTAATCACCCGGGCGCCTGGCCTTTGTGGGCCAGTCCTGATAAGGGGAATCAGGCCGCCCTGTCACCCGCACCAAGGCCCAACGCGTTTGTCCCAGCACGCTCGTCAGGACTTGGAGTTGCCTTCCTATTTCATGTTTGAAATGAGATCTGGCCGCTATGGCTGCAGAGCGGCTGGCGGGACCAGGAGCCGGAGCTGAGGTGAAAGGGAGTCCGTTGAATATCTTCAGCTGATCTTATCGGCCACGGGACGAATGAGGGATTGGCGGGGCTGTGGAGTTTGTCAAAGCTGAGCTGGTTAATCGGGTTGGGAGGTAGGCCGCACTCTAATTAGATTTGCCCTGGCTTGATAAACGGTGGTGGGCTCACTGCCAGGGAAATGGACACAGGGTGGCTTTGCCTTTGTTTAAACTGAAGTCAGGAGAGGAACACATCACGCTGACCCTTGGGAAGCTGACGGTGTCTCCTGAAATACCATCCCAGCGTGCCCGGAGCCGCCTGCTGCGACACAAGTAGCTGGCTTCTGACTTTGATCGGCGTGCTTAACCTTGCCGCCCCTGGCAGGAGGTGCACGTCAAGATGTTAGAGCCCAAGTGCCAGCTGCAGCTGGGTGGCTGCTGCTCCGGCCACTGAATCTCGGCAGGTCTCCTGTGGTGACCCCGCCGTGAGGCTCTAACGGGCGCTGAGAAAGGCATGCTTCGACTGTCCTATAAAACAGGAAGTGGTCTGCATGCCACGTGAATGTCCGCACGGAGAACGTGCTTAACCTACAGGAAGCACGGGGAGGCCATCCAGCTTCACATTCCTAGGACAGTTCTCAGCTTCAGAGCGGTAAGGATGTGATGGAATGTCACCGTCTCCCCATAATCTCCATCTTCTGAGGGCGTTCGTGCCTTTTAATACTGACCGATATTTAACATTGACCTTGGGACAGAAAATATGGAGACCTTAGAAAGTTGAGATGACATCTGCTACAATCACTGATAATCTCATCCAACTTGTATTATTTCAGTTGAGTTTAGTATATTGGAATTTCAAGGTGAGTTTTGATTAAAAGTAGATTTGAAAAAAGAAAAAAACACACACCTTTATATTACTTAACATCTTTAAATTCTTTTAGAAAATATCTTCATCATCCGAAATGCCTAATCTAGCAATTTAGCTCATTCTGTCTTCAGCTCTGATAATACACTGTCCCTAGAAGAGAAACAGCACATTATCAAATGACCGGGTGACAAATGCCTGCTTTTTCCAGTCTCTTTGCTTGGTTCCCTGAAAATGCCTGCATTACAGATGTTCAGCTCTTAGGCAATTAATACAAGAATAAACAAAGTTATGTAAGATTTTCCCAGTGGGTACATCAGAGATGTTTATGATTAAAATCATGCTCAGTATTATTTTTTGTTTTCCTGCTCAGCCACACTTATCAAAGGACAGTTGCAATCAGGGTGCTGGGTTGAGATTTAGAGGACAAAAAATACAGTAGTTGATGATTTGCCATCAAAGGGGGCACTACTTAATTTATTTCGATGTATAGTGCAGGGGAATGTGCTGGAACCTAACCCCATACTTCCTGCTGCCAGATGCGTTTGTGTCACTTACTTATGGGCATCATCCAGCTCGTCCTTGACATGGCTGCTCTGCTTCTGGTGAAGGTGACTTGGAGATGGCTGCTGTGACCCAAGGCAGTGGGGCACCAGGCGCCTCCCTCTCTGCACTGTCTACGCCCACAGGGTCACTGTCAAGGTGACAGATGAGTGGTGGCCTTGGCCTGGCCTCACTGGGAGGCAGCTGGTTGTGGAGTGGCGCGCGTGTCCCACGTACGGTAGGCCAGTCCCCAAAAGAAGGCATAGTGAGTCCAATCTCTTCCCCAAACGACTTTTAGGTGAAGAGCTGGAGGGTTGGAGGGCACGCAGCTTGGTGTGGCTCCTCCAGGGGTGTTAGCTGAGTGTCCCCAGTGCACAGGACGCCTACGCGGCGATGCGTCACATCCCCAATGGTTAACAGGGTCCCCGACTCCAGGGCCTTATTACAATTCCCCAAGTCAAATGTGTTCTACGTATTTTTCTCACCTTTTGAGAGATGAAGTCCATTAATTTATTTACTCAGAAATATGTTGCCTGCCCCTGGTTTGACTCAGCGGGAGGGTGGAGGATGCAGCCCCGCTTTCCCTGAGGGGTTGGAGTTGGGTGTGAAAGGAACAGAGCAGTAAGGACCTTCAGCCTGAGGAATGGGCAGGCTGCAGTGGCTGACAACAGAACATCTGCAAGAGAAGCCGGTTCTGGGTACGATCGGGAACGTCGTTCCTGAAATGTTTATTAGCTTACGGGTTATCGCTCAGGCAGCTGTAGATGGTGAGGACACGGGAGCCAAGGCTGGGTTCGAATGACGAGTCTGGAAAAAGTCCACATCGGAATGGTGCCGGAAGCCAAAGCACTGACAAGATTGCTAAGGGACCAAAGTGAGATGGGGAGGGGGGTCCAGCCCCGGCAGTCCAGGGAGGCTGACCAGCCAGGGCTGGACGGGAGAGTTCCCTGTGGCAAATGCTCTCAGTGGCCACCTGAAAACACAATGCGGGTTGTCCGATGGACGTAGCAGCACAAGGGCACCGGGTCCTGCCACCAAGGAATGCGAAGAATCCAGGGGTGGCAGAGGGCAGGGGGGATGGGCCAAGAGGAGGGCTTTTGTTTGTTTGTTCGCTTTTACGTGGAAGAAGTGATAGCAAGACCCAAAGGAAGTGGTTCACGAAGGGGGGGACCATGGAAGCACGTGGGTGAGAACGCCGGGACCGGTGTGGGGGTTCGGCACTCCTGTCCTCCCCTCGACTCTGCCAGTTTATATGAGTGTTTGGACTTGTCCCAGAGGGGAGGGGCACAGAATGTGCAGACTTGTCCCCATGGACCTTTGTTCCAAGTAGGTAGTGCTGGGGTGTGCGTCCCCAAAACGGATGTCAAGGCAGAGGCTTAGGAGCCCTGGGGTTCCGGCGCCTTTGCTGCACCCAGACCACTCACCAGGCAGCAGGATGCCCACCGGGCAGAGGGTGCCCGCAGGTGGACCCGGCCCTCTTTCAGCTTTGTGCTTCCGGGAACGTCAGTGTTATGAGTCTCACTAGATGGTCACTGGTGTTTAAAGTTCATTCTCAGTTGGATATGTACGTATAGGAACCTGAATTCCATTCATGTGTTTTGTTCTGGAGGAGAGCACGCTGCTTATATCTAAAACTTACCTCTTCCATCAGTGATTTTCCATGATCCCTTCGGGGTCACCCTCTCCTCAAAGGCAGCATTGCTCAGAAGGCTGAGATGTGAGCTCATCAAAGTGCAGCTGCTCTGGTTGTGGGTTTGAGGATGGGGCTGGCAGTGGGTGCCTGCTCCCCTGGCTGAGCCCAGAGTCCCCACGGGCTGGAAGGCTCTTCCCCAGCCAGTTTGTGTGTAATAGCAAGCATACGGGTGAACCCTCACCGAGCCCAAGGCACATTACCAAGCTTCATTTCGGCACCGTGAGAGCTGTGGAGCCCTGGGCACACTGTCCAACTGTCGTTCTGGATTTTCACAAGAGCTGGCAGTCCGCAGGCAGCACTGGATGCTGTGTCCCTGCTCATGGGTCCCTGTCATCAGGACCACCTGGGAAGGATCATGGCCCCCACAAGGGACTGCCATGAAGACAGTGGTTCCCAAGATATGCAGATTTATCAGGAGGGGTGGGGGGCCTTCTGGGATACAGGGAGACCTACCTGGACCCTGGGGGTCAGTACTAGGGGTCAGAGAATAAACGGAAGGGGCTCCAGCCTCGGGTTCTCCCCAGACAGATGAAGGTGGGAGGGAGCGATTGGAGGGTGGGGCTGGGCTCAGAGAGGAGACCCACCAGCCAGCCCCAGTCTTCCAGGCTGTGCTGGAGGAATGGCAGGTAGCAAGTCTGGAAAACCTGGCTAGGGATGCCTGCAGCACACGGTGGCACATCGGAGGGGCTTGTCTCTCCTCTGCCAGCTGGGCCGCACCTAAACCCAAGGAGACTGCTCTGTCCCTGTTGTGGGCCTGGAGACATTAATTACAGCACAACTACACCTGTCCAGAGCACATGCCTCCCCTGGGAGAGGCAGAGCCTGTGTGTCCAGAGACCGTCTGCTGATGGTGCCGCCCTAACGGAGCACCACAAACTGGGTGGCTAACATGAGAGAAATTTCTCGTCTCACAGGTCTGGAGGCTGGATGTCAGAGGTCAGGGTGTCAGAGTGGCTGTGAGGGAGAAGCTGCTCCAGGACTGTTCCCTACACTCTGGTGGCTGCTGGCACCCCTGGTGTCCCTTGGCTTGTAGCTGCATCACCCTGGTCACAGGGCATTCTCCCTGGGTGTCTCTTATCTCTTCTTCTTGGATTAGGACCCATCGTACTCTAGCATGACGTCATCGTAACCAATTCCTCCAATAACCAGGCTGTTACCAAGTCAGGTCACATTCTGAGGCGCTACAGCGTGGGCTTCACATGGGGGTCTCTGGGGGACACTGTCCAACCTGTACCAGTCAGGAAGAGCTGCATCCCTTCCCTGCAACAATCCATGATTTAATTGGCCCACGGATCAAAGAGTGACAGCTGCTAACACCCAGAGAGCCGCGGCCACACCACGGGTGTTGCTAGGAGCATCTGACACATTTTAATTCATTTGATCGTGATGACCCTAGGGCAGTGTGTGTGTGGGGTGTCTCCTTTTCCAGATGTGGAAATGAAACAGAGGCTCAGAGAGGTTAAGAGAGTTACCCAAGCTCACACTGTGACAGGTGATGGGGCCGGACTCAAAGGCAGCACAGTAGACTGCTGCCACCCTGTTGTGGGTCGTCCCAGGGCCCTGCTCGCTGCTGCCCCTGGGTGGGGTGGGGTCCTACTCACAGAGCTGTTTACACACCAGTGTGGGGTGAGCACAGGAGCATCACTTCCAGGCTAGTGGGTTTTCATGTATAAAAATTGGTGCGTGTGTGTGTGTGTGTGTGTGTGTGTGTGTGTGTGTAAGGGCATTTGCCTAATTACCTACTAGAGACTTTTTGTCCCCAAAGCAATCATGGTGCCCAGGCTTCTGCTGATTCCTGGTGTCTGTTGAAGAAATGGAAACTATTAAATCAAGCCTTGCTCTCTGGAAAAAAAGAAAGTCTACTGAATAAAACGCAATATTATAAAAAGTGTTCTGAAGCAGAAAAGAGCACGTTCTGGCAGGATAAATAAAGAAAAGAAAACAATTTAAACCAAACTTTGCTTCAAATTAAAATGCAGGTTTATTTTTAAAGAAAGAAAAATCACCCCTCACTGTAAGTGTGTGTCTGGGACACAAACCTCTGATACAAAATTGGCTCTGCCTTAAAAAGTTTTATGTATAATGATTTCTTCCTTTAACGTTTTGAGAGCTTTATTATCTTTGGATACATATCAACACATTGTAGATGCAAAAGGGGGCAGCCTGCGGATATCAGAGAGAAATTTCAGTGACAATGACAGCGTCACAGCACAGCCACTGGTCCTTCCTCTTGAATTACACTCAGTGGCAAAGAGTCTTTCTGAGAATTTACTGAAATCTGTCCTAGTCTATTCAGGTAGCCATAACAAAACCCCTCAGACGGGGGGGTGGGGGGGGCTGAGACAACAGAAATTTGTTTACTCGTGGTTCTTCAGGTTGCAAGTCCAAGATCAAGGTTCAGCAGTTTTGTTTTCCAGTGAGGGCTCTTTTCCTGGCTTGTAGATGGCTGCCTTCTCACTGTGTCCTCATATGGAGGCAGGGTGGGGGTGTGTGTGAGGTGGAGACAGAGAGAGAGAGCTCGAACTTACACTCTGCTGTCTCTACTTATAAGGACCCTGGTTCTATCCAATCAGGACCCCACATTTATGACCTTATTTAATCTTAATCACTTCCTTACTGCAAATATAGTCACATTGGGGGTTAGGCCATGAACATATGACTTTTGTGGGGACACACCAGTCCATAGCAGTGTACATGAAATTGTTACAGGATGCATTTATTCAGGCATGATGGCTGGGACCATTTCCAGTTAGGGTGTTGGTTCTGAGAAAAGCATTTGGGAAAGCGTAATCTAGACATCATTTCACAATAGGATCTAAATCACTGAGCACAACAGGAGATGGTTATGCGATTTCTGGAAACTTTCATGTAGGTCATTACAATTAAAGAACACTCAACTTTGAGATAGGGCATTTTAAGAGGTTTATCACCCCTCAATTCACTAACCCATTGAGCAAACACATCTAAAGTCCCACTTTGGAATCTGCCAAGATGACCTCAGGCCACCCAACCGTCTCCTGACCATGGAAACCTTAGCTCATCGAGGTATGCATTCTCCTTGAGGACTCCATTAGCTATTATTGGACACTTTAAAATATTTCACTTACATTGCTTGCTTATTTCTTTCTTAAATCTTATGCCACCATTTAAACTAAACCTATGCCAGCGACATTGAATTGAACCCCCAAATTTAGGATCACATCTATAATAGATATTTTTACATGTAAGAATATACCAACCACAGAACCATGCGTACTTTCAAGACACTTTACAGTTTACAAAGGCTTTCACATACATGAAAATGTTCACGTGTTGTCCTTATTTCACCCCCGTGAGGGCAGGGTCCTCACTGCCGTTTTCCAGTGGGGCGACTAAGGTGCAAGGAAAGCAAGGGACTTGAAGAATGAAGCCATCCACCACTCCGGGGTGGGGCTGCTGCTGAGTGTTTGAGTCTTAATTTAGGAACAAACTGACACTTGGAATACAATACACTATTTCATTCCCAGGGGGCACTTGAGATCTATTTCTAGCAGCTGGTGTTTTTAATATACACACACACAACAATCGTTTTAAGGAAAAACATAAAGAATATACCATTTTTACTGTTTTAGAAGAGTCACTGCCATTAATGGTGCTCCATGAAGGCAACATGGCCACCCCGTCATGGAAGAGATGCTTCCAGCCCATAGGAGATGTTGCTCAGGGATCGATTTGCGGTCATATAACCGTGGTGCTTAGAATGAAGCAATATACAAGATGTCAATCAACACACTGGGATTTATCCTGTGCGAAATAGCATTTATTTCCCCTCTTGAAAAAGAGGCACAGATGCTATAACAGTATTTAGGGTTAAATGATTAAAATAATTTGGTTTCAAATATATAAAGGATCAGAGGTCTGGCCAGGTAATATTCTGACCCCTGATAGTACAGAAATGTACCTCCCTAGGTAAAGTAAAGTAATTGGGCTGATGACAGAGCAGCTTGATGCAGTCGCCCCAGGAAAGTCACCCCTCCCTCTAGCTTAGCTGGACAGGAGCTGGGGGTGGGGAAGCACGGTGAGAGCTAAACACAGCCATGTCCTGTTTTTCAGGGACTGTTGGAAACCTGAATCTCTCTTACCAACCCCTGTGGTTAAAAGCAAAGCACCTGAGAATGGGGCTGGATGTCTAGTCCCAGACCAAGAGTGGCTGGAGGCATCCCCTCCCTTAGCAGCGCAGCTATCCTGAGACCGAAGAATACTCAGACATGGCAGCCTGCCTGCTCTGAGGCCAGGGCAGGGATCAACTAGAAGGACGCAGACCCACAGCATCCCCACACATGGTCACACAGACCTCGTGGTGTGACCGGCTAGAGTGACTGAGGCAAAGTTCACCGCATGTCATGCCACCTGTCCTGCAGTCCCCAACATGCCCACTCTTCTTTGTCAAATGAGGATCATTCCTAAGTGATTGGCCTGAAGACGCCCGAGTCACCCTCAGTCACATTTCCCTCACCTATAGCAGCCTGCAACACCGGAGACCGTCGCCCCACACAGAGGTCTTGGATCTGAGTGTACAGATGCAAGGCTTGACTTGTCCATCACACTTTCCAACAAGAAGTCTGTGGAAGATGTAGAGGCAGTTTTGGGATGTGTGGAGGTAAACAAAATGGAACTCTATAACCAGCTTCATGACGTCAATGGTTCTAAATCAACTGACCGAAACTTACGGAAAGTCTCAGAAATAGTGTCAGGCTCCCAGGAGTCACTGTCGATGAGCAATGGGTGGGGTTCCCCCTGTGCAAGGATCAAGTTCCAGCTCAGCAGCCTGGCCCTCGGGCTCTTTATGGTCCTTACCTTTTCATCCTCCTTCTAGTTAATTCCCCACAGACTCTGTGTCTGGCCTTAACCATTCAGTCATTCAACATATACTTCTTGAGCACCTGCTGTGTGCCTGGCATTGCTCCCAGCTCTCAGGTGCCTGCTTGAGGCACCTGAGGTGAAAGCTCTCAGTGCTTTCTCTCACTGCTTCCACGTCAATGGTTCCCACTGCCTGACCACTCTCTTCCCATCCTCTGCCCAGCTCTTCCTTCCCATCCTCTGCCCAGCTCTTCCTTCCCATCCTCTGCCCAGCTCTTCCTTCCCATCCCCTGCCCAGCTCTTCCTTCCCATCCTCTGCCCAGCTCTTCCTTCCCATCCTCTGCCCAGCTCTTCCTTCCCATCTTGCTTGAGATGACATGCTTTTTTGGAGTGTTTTATGACCTTCTGGATCAGGGCTGTTTCCCATTATTAGTTGTGTTTCCCTCAGCTACCTTATATCCAGCTTTACTACCATTGACTTAAAAAACAACAAATGATTCTTATTAAACTGTAGATCTTTATGTTTAGAGATTATTTTTATTGCTGTGTAACAAACCACCCCAGATGCATTGACTTAAAACAACAATTTATTGTTTTCCAGATGGGTGGCTCTTCATGCCACCTGTCCTGCAGTTCCCAACATGCCCACTCTTCTTTGTCAAATGAAGATCATTTGGGGGTTGGGCAGCACCTGATCTATGGCCCCGCATCTGCTGCTGCCTCTCCCCACATGACCTCTGCTAGCTCATTAGTCTACTCGGGTGTCCTCCTAAGCTTTGTGACATCACTTCTGCCACGTGCCCTCTGGGCAAGGGAAATCACAAGGTCAGCCCACATTAGGGAAGTTTTACTCCACTTCAATGGGTGGCACCTGCAGTCAGATATGGGGGACTATCGGGGCTGTTTGAAGACGCTGAATACCAACTCCATTTCTAGCTTGCTCACAATTATATTCTCATCGGCTACGGAAGCGGTGCCCACATAATGGGTGCTTACCTAATATGAATTGGCTAACTGGAAAATCTTGTACAAGAGTTGTCCCTGGAGGGGTTCAGGGAGCACTGTGTGACCACAGGAGCGCTGTGTTCTACAAGAACAACGGCCTGAATGTTTGTGCCCCCCCAAGTTCGTAGGTTGACATTCTAACCCCCAATGTGATGTTGTCATGAGGTGGGGCCTTTGGGAGGTGGTCAGGTTGTAAAGATGGAGCCCTCGTGAATGGCATGAAGCCCTCATAAGATCTCAGGCACACTCTGTCTGCCATGTGAGGACATGGGAGAAGGCAGCCGTCTCACCTGGAAGAGCGCCCTCAGCCAACCTGGCCACGCTGGTGCCCCAATCTTGAACTTCAGCCTGCAGAACTATGAAGAATGTCTGCTGTTTGCAAGCCTCCCAGTGTGTGGTACCTTGTCAGAGTACAGTGTGAATGGCCTAAGAAGGCGAGCCCTGCCTCAGGCAGGAAGTCCACAGGGAACCCTCTGATCTCTTCACAGCTCATATTCCACCAGAGTCGAGGCTGTGAGGACATCACAACTTGCATAAATTACACTGCTATTGAGTGTGAATAGAGAAGGAGGCATTGATAACGTCCATTCTTAGTCTGTGCTGAACTTCAGTTGGAGTTGTATTTACTCCTTTGGTAGAGAGAATGAACACAGAAGAGTGAGTCTGATGCTCAAGTTCACTGTAGGACATCGACCACTGCAATGTCCACATAGGAGGATAAACCAATGGTGACAGATGGTGCTTCCAGTGGTCGTATTACAAATAGTCATCAGTTTGTTTTCTTTAATTAACCTCACTAATGCCCGCAATATATATGAATGTGTTTGGATAACCACATATTTTAAATCTTGGAAATTTGTATACACTGCTTTTAAAATAAGGTGGGTAATTGCATAGATTAAAATTCCTTTGCCTAAGTGTCTACATCAGGGGGTCTGGCAGTGCAGTGTTGGGGAGGGAGTGAGCTTCATACAACCCCTCACATATACGCTCTGCTGTATTCAGAGACGTCTCCTTCCTGGGACTCGAGGGTCATCTTCTTACTTCCATCCCCCGCACACGCTCTCTCTGCTGCCAGAACACATGTTCCTTCACTTTGGGGTTTGGCTGACGCTTCTCATCCTGTCGGCAGTGTCATCATGGCCATCAACCCCCAAACAGTGGAACTCCTCATATGGAGGCAATAGAGTTAATAATTGATCAGGCCCATTGAGGAAGTCTCCATCCCATCCCAGTAGTGTGGGGCTCCAGGAGCTTGCAGGCCAGTGACAGACCCTAACTTTGGAGAGACAGAAAGTCCAGGGCAGATACACTGCCCTGCCATGTATCTCTTCATCGGTCTCTTCATTTGCATTCTTTATCAGTTCCATTACCAAACTGGCACTCATAGCTGTCCGCCTGAGTTCTGGGAGCCACTTTAGCAAATTAATGGAACCCAAGGGGGGGTCCTGGGAACCTCCACTTTGTAACCGAATTGGACAAAAGTGTGGGTGACCTCAGGACCTACTACTTGCACTTAGCATCTGAAGTGGGAGACAATCTGGTGGGACTGAGCCCTTCACCTGTGGGATCTGATGCTATCTCCAGGTAGGTAGTGTCAGAACTGAGTTAAATGGTAGGACACCGGCCTGGTATCACAGCATCACTTGGTGTGGGAAGAAATCCTCATACCTGGTGTCAGAAGTGTTTTGAGTGTGATAGTGTGAGAGAAACAAAGGGAAGAAGACTGAGTGTTTTTTTCTGTATAATAATATATAAAATGTGTTACATTAACCATTCATGAAAGAAGTAATATTTTTAAATGGTCTTTAGTACCAGTATGAGCACTGCCCCCCCCCCCTTTTTGTCCATCTGGGTGGAGATCAGAGAAGAAACAGAATACACTTCCCACTTTTCCACACCAGGATACTCAGCCTTACTGGGATTCTTGAGAACGTGAATCAGGGAAAATACCTTCGATGTCTAAAAAATGAACATTTATGCATCGTTTTAATGACTATTTTCTCAGAACATGATATTCTGTGCTAGTCTTTGGAAAGCATTATATTGTTTTGTTCAAAAGTTTTCTTTTCTCAACTTTCTGGAAAAGAAAATCCAGGGCACCCCAGCAGATTGGCCCCATTTGTTCCGGCGAAACAAACCATGTGTTTTCTCACCTACCGTGAGGGTGGTTTGCAGCTGCCTCAGCAACACTCTGGCCAAGAGAAACAAAGCAGGTTCTCGCCGGAAATAAAATTAATTATCTGTATTTGCTACATATACAATATTTTACGCATTAAGTACACCATTAATATATACAAACACTCAATGTTGTACAGTATTTTATTAGATTCACTCATCTTGCCCTTTCACTTTATTATTACATTACAGAATAAAAAGCACTACCAACATATCTTGTGTCAGATAATTGCATTTCTTTTCTTTGTTTTTCTTCCTCCTCTCAGAAATGTAGTACACACACAGAATATCCAGAAAAGATAATTCAGATTCAGATTCAACTAAAATTAATCCAATGCTTTGCGTGTCCCAGACATGGCACCCAGAGCTTTGACGGACTTTCCCTCATTAATGAGGAAATTATTATCAAACCCCTCTTACACCAAAGCACAGAGATGTGAGGTAGCCTTCCTTAGATGACACCACAGGTACAGATGGGAGTCCATGTTCCAAAGAAATTTTCATAACAAAATAAGGATGTTGTCCTTTACACAATGCATTTTCTTCACCAACTATAGACGGACAGTGGGGGATTTGAAAACCATAGGGAAAATATCATTACTTACAACTCAACAACAACAAACAACCCAGTTAACAAGTGAGCAAAGGACTTGAACTGACATGTCTCCAAAGAAGATAAACAAATGGCCAATAAGTATATGAAAAGATGCTCAACATCACTAACCATCAGGGAAATGCAAATTCGAATTGTAGTAAGATACTACTTCAGTCTATTAGAGTGGCTATTATTAAAAGTCAATCAATCAATCAATCAATCAATCAATCAATCAATCAAAGTGTTGGTGAGGATGTGGAAAAATCAGAACCCTTGTGCATTGCTCATGGGAATGTAAAATGATGCAGCCTCTGTGGGAACAGTTATGTCAGGTCTTCAAAAAAATTTAAACATAGAATTACCATATGATCCAGTAATTCCACTTCTGGTCGTATCCCCCCAAAAATTGAAATCAGAGACACGAACAGACAGTGGCACACTCATGATCACAGGAGGATTATATACGACTGTCAGAAGGTGGAAGCAACACAAGTGTCCATCCCCAGATGAGTGGATAAACACAGTGTGGTACCTACATGTAATAGAATATTAGTCAGCCTTGAAAAGAAAAGGAATTGTAACATGGCTACTAACTGGATGGACCCTGGGGACATTATGCTAAGGGAAGCAAGCTTGTCACAAAAGGACAAACGCATGATTCCACTGAGGTGAGGTGCCTCTAGGAGCCGCGTTCATAGAGACAGGAAGTGGAGGGCGACCATCAGGGGCTGGGGCAGGGGTGGGAGGGGTTGTTTAATGAGGACAGAGTTTTAGTTTGGGGAAATAAAAATTTGGGGAGATGGTTGGTGGTAACAGCTATACAATACTGTGAATGTACTTGGTGCCACAAGACTGTAACTTAAAAATGGTTGAAATGGTAAATTGTACGTTATGTATATTTTACCACAATAAAAAGAATAACTTATGTAAAAACTGCCACTGCCAAAGCTTAGGGAGAAACATCTGGATTAGAAAGAGCATAATGTGATATAAAATGATGGAAAACATCTTTCAGACTTACAGATCTCCTAAAAGCCAATGCAGAAAAATAAAACCGTGAATTATTTAGCCGTCTAGTTAAATGACAGTTTAAATGGTGTGAGTAAATATCAATGATCCAGTGTATAAAGATTTTAACGGCAGCGACGGCTAACTCATCTCCAGAGAGGGAACTAATGCTATCTCCATGATCATCACCGTGTAATGGGCCGACTCTCCCAGGGGCCTCCTTCCTGTGTTTTCCTTTCTGTTGGGAAGCATCGTCTAGCTCAGATTCTGAGTACACTTTCCCTGTATTTCTTTCTCTCTTCACTTTCCAGGCTCTTGATTGAATTCTTCCTTTGTGCAGAGTGCCACCAGGTTTGAGCGCCTGCGCTGCAGGACGGCACAGTTTCATCGTCTCCCCAGGGTTAAGGGGCTGCGACACCAAGAAGACGAATGACAACGACCCCACCCCCGCTTCAATGCTGATCTAAGCACAGGACCTCCATACCCAAAGTCCTACCAAACAGAGCAGAGAACAAACCAGTCCTACGAAGCTTAGAACAGGAAGCCAACACAGCTGGATCGTTGGTGGGCCGCATTTCCTCTTCACTGCACTCAGTCTGGGTGGAATCGAGGTGATATTCACAGACAAGTCACAGCTGGAGTGCACTGTATCGCAACTGAAGTCACACAAGACTTTCAGGTGAAATCATTCCCTTAACACTTGTATATCTCCCTCAAGTAAAATTTTAATGAAAATAAGCACCTCTGTAACTCGAATTTTCTTCTCTTTTCAAACGCATTTTTAGTGCCGTGTCAACATGGAAATCGAGACTGACTGAAAAGAAAGACTCATACCATTAGCTTCAAGAGAAAAGAAAAAGAAAAAGAAAAAGAAAACCTTGGCTGCTCAAGATGTGAAATAAAAGAGCCATACTCCAGGTGGTGTTTTTGAAATGGTGGTGAAAAATGCCAGCTAATGGGTCAAGACAGAGGCAGAAGCAGCCGAGCCACACGGCAAGGGCAGGAAAAAGCTAAATTTCCACAGGTGCATGTCAGGACCATGTGTCAGAGATTTGGACATGTAATTTACTGCTACTTATTAAAAGGGAATTCACTCACCTCCTGGTATGTGCACACACCCAGTATCAGAAAATTCCAAGTGCTTTTGTTTCAGGTGGTACAAAAGTTCAGTAGACATCATTGGCAGTTTTTACAAAATTAAACATATTCTTACTGTAAGATTCAGCAATTGTGCTCCATGGCTTTACCCAAATTAGTTGAATACTTATGTCCACACCAAAACCTGCATATGACTGCTTAGAACAGGTTTATTTATAATTTCCAAAACTTAGGAGCAACTGAAATGTCCTTGAATAGATAAATACGCTGTGGTCCATCCAGACGATGGAATATTATTCAGTGGCATAAAGCAATGAGCTCTCAAACCAGGAAAAGGTACAGAGGAACCTCAAATGCACATGACTAAGTGAGAGAAGCCAATCTGAAAAGGCTCAGTGCTGTACGATTCCCACTATATGATGCTCTGGAGAATACAAAACTATGGAGACAGTGGTTGCCTGGGGTTTGGTGGGTGGGGGTATGAACGGGTGACGCGCAGAGGGTTTTCCCGGCAGTGAGACGGCGCTGCATGATACTGTCATGATGGATATATTTGTCCAAACCCATAAAACGTGCAACACCAAGGGTGAACCTTAATGTGACCCATGGATTTTGGGTGATGGTGACGTGTCCATGTAGTTCACTGATTGCAACAAATATCCCACTTGGTGGGGGCGGTTGTGAGTGTGAGGAAACTCTGCACTTTCCATTGAGTTTCCTGTGAATCTGTAAGTGCTTTAAAATATCAATAGATGATTTGGGGTGATCTCCTATTGATTTTTTAGAGTACTTAACAATTCACAGGAAATTTAAGTGGAAATATTATTCAACAAATAAAGAAAACAATACTTCTGCCCTCACAAAACTTGCACATGGGTGTTTCTAGCAGCTTTATCCAGAATTGCCAGAACTTGGGAGCAACCAAGATGTCCTTCAGTAGGTGACGGATAAATGAACCACAGTCCATTCAGACAGTGCAATGTTCTTCAGCGCTAAAAACAAATGGGCTGTCAAGCCACAAAAAGACATGGAGGAACGTTAAATGCAGATTACTAAGTTAAAGAAGCAATATGAAATGGCTACATACTGTATGATTCCAATTATATGACATTCTGGAAAAGGCAGAACTGTGGAGACAGTAAAAAGATCAGTGGTTGCCAAGGGTTAGAAGGGAAGAAGGGACGGCTAGGTGGAGCACAGCGGGCTTGCAGGGCAGTGGCCATACTGTGGACGATGCTGTAATGGTTGATACATGTTCTTAAACACTTGTCCAAACCCATAGAATGCAAAAGACTGTTAAATAAAATCCTTCTCAGTAAAAAAAAAAAAAAAAAAAAAAATCAGTAGAAGATTTGAAGAAACACGTTAGCAAAAAAGATGTAAGAATGACCAATAAACCCATAAAAATGCTCAGCACCATTCATCATTATGAAAGTATAAATGAAAGCACAACGAGACACCACTGCACATCTATTAGGATGTTAAAAAAGAGGGAGAAAAATGTGCAGTACCAAGTAAGAGCAAGTGTGAGTCACCCGTGATTATCACACACTCCTTCCTGGTGGGAGTGTAAGATGATATCAGTTTGGGAAGCCGTTGGGAAGTTTATTAAAAAGTTAAACATGCACTTACCATGTGATCCAGCCATTCTTCTTCTAGGTATTTACCAAGAGAAGTGAAGCAAACATCCACACAAACACTTGGACACAAATGTTCACAGCAGCAATTTTTTCTAAGAGCCCGGAAGTGGAGAAAACCCAAATGTCCGTCAGCTGGTGAGTGGATAAACAGGGTCTGGTCTGTTCATACAACATAGTGCTACTCAGCTAGAAAAGGAGAGTAAAGCTGTGGTAACACACAGACCCATGCAATGTGGGAAACCTCAAAAGCATGATGCTAAGTGAAGGAAACCAGACACAGAAGGATACCAAGTGTATAATTCCACATGTGACATTCTAGAGAAGACAAACCTATAGAGACAGAAATCACATCAGAGGCTGCCAGGAGTTAGGGGTGGGGGCGGGGGGAAGAGAAATGCCTACACAGAGCAGGAGGGGGCATTCTGATGGAATTTCTCTGTGTCCTGATGTGGTGGTGGTTACACAGCTGTCAACATTTGTCAAAATGCAGGGACCGCATGCTTCAAGAGGTAATTTTTACTGTATGTAAATTATAACTCAATAAATCTGATTTAATAAAAAAACATATTGAATTCAAAGGAAATTCTTTCCTAATTGGATTTGATTTTTACCACTTCTCTCTAGCATAAGGCAAAATAACATTTGCTGTGCAGAGCTAAGGGGAGAAGGAAAACGGTCAGGGCCAGGGAGCACAGAGCGTACGCCCTGATCTGACACAGGCCAGGGGTGCCGGTAAGGACTCAGTGATGGTCTCCCATTGGTGACAGGGCTCAGGCCATAGGTATGTGAATGCTGGTATGGGAGACTGACACCGAAGTGTGAGGAGGAAATGGACACAGAGCAAAATGGGGTGTCTCTAAGAATTGAACTGCCCAACCCCTTGGTTTCGTAAAACCAGAGACGTGCTGAAGGCATGGGCTTTGTGCGGACCCTGAGTTAGCTCTTCAAATTGCCAGCTACATGCCATTTTCCCCACCCGGGTGCGGTTTAGGGCTGGCCTACTGGTGTGTGCAATGGGGAAATGTTTCATTTTTGTGCAAGTCAAAAGCCACTCCTTACCAGGGACCATTTCAGGTCTTTCCACAGCCTCTGTGTGTGCCTTCCTGCCCACGCGGATTTATTCTTGAAAATTTGTTTCCATTTGGAATATTGAAAGTTATTTTTATACAGAAAGGTTAACTGACTTTCAGTTCAAGCTTCCTGTGGAACTCCTTGACCAAGGGCCCTTCAATTTTGTTTGACTTTTTAAAAAAAGATAGTACTAGAAGAAATGGTAGAACTGTGTTTAATTTAATACTGAAATTTCAAAACTGCTCATATACCTGTTGTATTTTTAAAATTCTAAAATCTAGACGCATTTCAGTACTTTCTACTTGTATGAGATGACCCTCTCTACTCCACTACGAAATAGCACCCTGAGTTTTTTATTTGATGGAGATTTCATTTCCTCCCTCGTGAACACCTCTCTGGCCCTCTGCCCCACAGCCCCCACCATCTAGGTACCCCCACCCCCCCACATGCATGCACACCCCAAATTCTGCATTATTGCACATATATTGCCTTTTCTGGATCCTCAAATTTCTAATCCTACCGTCTATGGCCCAAGCTGGTTAACACTGAAGGCCATTCAAGGTAAAGTCGTACTTTATTACCCATTATCAATCAATAAAGAGGAGTTTTATTTTGCTCACGCCATCAAACTCGCACGAGGGCAAGAACAAACTCTGTGGCATTTGCTGTGGCACCTGGCATGGTGGCGACCACACTCCATCACCCATAAATGCAGAAAGAGCATTTACGAGCCCACTCGTGGGAAGCTGGGTAGGCAGATTCATAAAATTCGCTGAGATTTGGATTAAATTTAAACCATTATATACAGCTCTACTTTTGATTAAAGCTCTGTGTGCATGAAAACCTCACATTTGAATAGATCCTGGCATTTTAAGAACCTTGAGTGCGCACAAAGCTAAATTGAACTCTAAGCTTGATCTGGAAATGTACAGTGGACCAGTTTCCATTCAGTACTAAAGGGGGGGCGAGGGAGATAAAACTGCATCCTTTTAGAATTGTAGTTTTGTATCAGAGTTTATTAACGTTGGGATCAATACAGAGATGACTCACTCCATTTGCACTTATTAAATTATGAGACTTAAGTCCTTAAACCGAGGATGCCAGCAAGACAATTGAAACCAGCAAAGGAGCGAAAAAAGATTTCCATGTGTATATACCCACACACTTGTCCCTGAAAAGGAAAAGATTTCCAGGTGACAAAGGATGGCCTTTTGGAGCCCCACAAATGAATATTTCTCTCTTTTATGATAGTACCCAAGGACATATTTTAACATAATTCTTAAAAAAAAGAAATGATTTTTGATCTATGCTAACCTAGTCTTTTCTTTACATAAAATTCTACATTTGTCTGTCACTGTTCTCTCTCTCTGTCTCTTTTTTTTTTTTTTTTTTTTTTTTTTTGATTATCAGCAGATGTGGAGGGAACATCCTAAGCCTCGGAGCTTATTTTAATATCTTTAAAAGATTCTCATCTTATTCTCCAGGAATCACAGGGTAAGAGATGATTCCTAGTCATACACCTTCTATGAGCTGAGTTATGATGGGAGAAATCACTTTAAGGGGCTTGGTTGTCGGCCCCATTGGCTGCCAACATCAGCAGGCAGACATGCTGGCCACGAGGTGCCATGGAGGACCTGGGTGGCCTGATTTCCTGTGAAGAGGGCTTTGCTTCAGATCGATCGTTATGTGGACGATGAGAGCCGACAGGATATTTTGCTTTCAAAAGCTGGCAAAACATTACAGTGTATAACCCCTTTCTATGAAGACAGGTTCATGTAACATCTAACAGGATTCTGTGCTCCTGGGTCATTGCCAGGGGACTCCAGGGCATATAGTGTCACTTCCTTCTGACTTTCCAGGTATGAGGCCTTGACTCCCATCTGACCCCCTCTGCCTGCCTCCAGGTGACAAAACAGGCTGTGCCCATGTGTAGCTGGGTTGACTGGAGACCCAGGCAAGTTCACACAAACAGACATGGGAGAAGCAGAGATGCCATACGTACCACAGAAAACAACCCCCAAAACACAGCTAAAGTGCTAAGTGAGAGAGAGTGGACAGAGGAAGTGGACATACTATGTGATCTCACTTATATGTGGAATCAAAAAACAAAATAAACAAGCAACTGAAACAGAAACAGACTCATAGCTACAGAGACTAAGTCAATGTTCACCAGATGGAAGGAGGGTTGGGGCGCTGGGTGAAAAGGTGAGAGGATTAGAAGGTACAAATTGGTAGTTACAAAACATCACAGGGATGTACAGTAAAAAACAGGGAATATAGTCAATAATATCATAATAACTATGTACGGTACCAGGTGGGGACTAGGCTTATTGTGGCTCACTTTGTAAATTATGTAAATGTCTAACCACTATGCTGCACACCTGAAACTAATATCAAATAATATTGAATGTCAGCTCTAATTGAAAGTAAAATAAAAATAAAAAATACAGTGAGAGCAGAATAACTGCGTCGTCACTAGCAGTTATTTGGCAGGAGAGAGCTGCTTTACAATTATGAATTGGACACTGTAGAATAATGGCAAGCTGGCCCTTATAATTTTAAACATTGGAACACAGTGTACCAGGCTTATTATCCTATACATAACGCATGATGTTAAAAACCTTAGCATCTACAAAAATCCCCCTTCACACCTCACTGGTGGGAGACACTCATGTCTGGGACGGGCCAGGTGGCTTGAGGCAGCCATGTTGTTAGACTCCATTTTGTAAGGAACTGAGTCATCATAAGCAATGGTTTCTGCGAGCACTGGACGACCCCTGTGAGGGACTTATTCTTGCCCCTTATAGAAGCTGTTGTCAGTGCTCAGGGAGCCCCACATACGTGCTGGCTGCTGACTCAGGAGACCATCAGCTTCGGACCCTCATAGACAGAAACCAAAACATGGCTCGTCAACATGGTCCCCATGACTGAGTCTGGATCTCACGGTGCAGTCCAGGACAACACTGCGGCTCCAGTCCTAGGCTCATCTGCGAAATGCCCTGGAACCCACATCAGAGCCGGAGTACGTGGACAACTTCTGAAATCGACTGAAGAAGAATTCGTGAATTACAAGGATTTAGGGAAAGACAGCAGTTCTAAAAGCAGATTGCTACGATGGGTCCTGCATTCTGAGACTTGGCTTCCAGGCCCATTTCTTCAGCTAATTCTGTGAATCTGATAATTACGTAAACTTGCCCACAGACCATCTCCCCATTTGAAAATCGAGAAGACTGTATTCAGTAATTCCTAGTCATAGCTTTCAAAGTTTTTCCTGAGAACTCACCATATTTCAACATTCAGCTTTCCCCATATGATGTGAACATTACAGTTCATTGCAACCGCGTTTTCCTCAGCTTCACATCTCTGCACGTTAAGTGCTCATCCATCGTCATAAAATGCCCACAGTCAGATGAAGATATCTCCTGCTTATCATTTCCTCACCCATGGACAGTGGGCTTCCCTAGAGGTCACAGGACTGGGATACCCCAGTTAATTAAATATGGAAGCAGAGTGCTAATCCAGCTGTCTTCTATTAGACCAGACATGAAAACGATGTCCCAAAGTGAGGACTGTTGAAAAAGAAGAGAAAAAGATGGCCGGACTCACTAACAGCCTTGGGATGGGAATTCTGCTTCTTATAGAGTGAAAGGGTGAGAAGGGAGAAAGGACACTCTAGTGAGTTCTTGAAGGTCAAATATTTTTTAGTCCATTTTTCTTCAGACTGCAAGTAATTTTATGCCAGATAGTTTTTACAAACACTTTCCTAACAATGGCTGTTCTTCCTTAGAACGCTCAGTAGAGCTCCCGGATTGTTTAGGAGTTGGTTGGACCATGGTCAGCGGAACCCACGGGCGCCATCTTTGTCCATTCGCTCCAAGTCTGTGGAAGAATGAACATGACTCCAAATTCGTTTTTTATAATTGTTCCCACGTGACAAGCACAATTAACATAACTATTCTCATGTGAATACATTTGGCTTGGGTCTTCTTTTCATTTGTTTGGCCCAGCGATGAAAGGCTGCTCTTCTGGGAAATGGAAACGGTTCATCGCCCTAGGCCGGGAGAGCTCGTGGAGAGCAGAATGCTGCTGGCACAACGTGGGTGAAGCACTCACGTCCCCCCAACACGCATGCTGCAAGTCAAGCTTATAAATTACACTACAGAGTTGAAATGTATTCAGTGCTGAAGGCGGATTACAAATGCCGCTCGTTGGTACCGCGGCCTGTCCTTTGCACTCCCCGAGTGTGTTTGGTGTTGTCTGCATGGGTGCCTGGGATCAGGCAACTTGGAGCTGGGGTGGGAAGCTCATGGTCACTGTCCCACGTCTCAGCCCCATGTCACCTTCACCTCCCATCCTTAAGTGCATGGAAATGGATTATCTTTTTCAAAAGGACGCTGGACAAATGAGAGGAAGTGAACAAGAAAACATTTAAAACTCTCCCAGTGGTGGTCATGCGGGGTATTTACAGTTGGAGAGAAGGCTGCTTTCTTCCCAGTCTGAATGTATAAACTTAACTTGATCACCTTCTGAAGAATTTATGAATCATGCTTAATAATCAGCTCTAGGCACTTCTGAGGGAAGAATCGCATTTTGAAGCTACAAAGGTCCCCTAAATAGCTCAGGGGAAATGACCCTGCATCCCATTAAATGTAAAAATTCACCACTGTAGGACTGGATGTCAGAGCTAAACCACTTCAGCCTCAACTCACTTCAAAATGTCAAGAAGCCCTTGACTTAAACACTCGATTAATCTGCAAGGACCAGAACAGACAGCTCCTTCTCAGGGAAGAAAAAAATAGTGTTGTTTTTTTATATAGACTTTTTCTTCGCACTTAAAATAAAAACACCAAAATGCTCCTCGTTTTCCCCCTTTCCCTCATATTCATTATTTTCTGTCCTTAAAAAGACCGTTATCTGACTTTCATCGCTCCCACATGCCTGTGGCAAACACCAGCCTCTCCTTTCTATTTTACAAACTGGCCCAGGTACAGGCTTTATCTGACTCACACCGGCTTCCTATTTTCCTATTTAAATGGTTGATATAGAATCAAAGTCAAATGTGAAGGTCAGGAAAATGGTTTCTGGAGCGTCGTGATCTAAGACACAAATCGGGCTTTCCAACTAAGACACAGCCATGCAGGGGTTCTGGGTGGAGAGCCACAGGCTCCCCCAAATCCTCAACAAAAGAAGATTCACACCTATTGTCAGTATGTGGAGTGATTCCCTGTGTCTTTAAGTATTATGAACAGTAACACATATTATTGTTTATTATACAGCATGTGTAATTTTTGTTGATAATACTATTCATAATTTGTTAACCTTATTATAGTTAGTGATTATAATACTCATTCAGGTATTTGAATTTTAAAATAAAGCAGGTCCTATAGATTCTACACAATGGATTCTTATTTGGAAAGCATTAGAACACTCTCCTTGCTTCCCATGACTATAACTGTCATTTTATCACCATTAATATTTGCACAGAAAGAAGCGTTAGCTCCTGATTACTGATTCCTTTGTTCTGGGAACTCCATCCTTCCACATTGTCTAGACATTTAGGTAAAAAGGAAATGAGGCAAGTGCCGAGCGCGGCATTTGTTCCCCAGTCAAGGTGTTTATATTTACGGTAGCTGCGTATCTCAGAAATCTTGGGTGTCAGGTGTGTCTTTGATGCCGAGTTTGCACTGGATGGTTTCCGGTGAAGCTGCGAGCCTCGGTCGGGCTTTCTCTCCTGGTGAGTCTGTCTCTCACTCGGGTGCGGGTGGGGGTTTCCCTGAGTCTTGGGGACCTCACACGCCCTCCCGGCTGCTAGTCCTTTTCGTTTTTGAACCACACGTCAACGTTTGCCAAGAGGGTAGATTTTATATTAAGAGTTCTTATCACCAAAACAACAACTGAAAAAAGCAAACACGGGGACGCAGGAGACTCTGGGAGGTGGAGTCCCGTGTTTGCACACATCCAAACTCATCAAATTATACACATGAAATGTGAGCCATTCTTTCCATATCAATTACAACTCAGTAAAGCTGTTTTTACAAAAGCCTGAGGGACCCTGGTGCAGGCAGCAAGTGCGTGAGTGAAAACTAGCCCCACACAGGCTCCTTGAGACCAGAACTCGGCCCTTGCCTGGCATTCCCCAAATGGAAACCCAAGTTGATGAGCAGGACGTGTCATGAGGACTCGGCTGGGTGGGTGTGGGGATTGTGCAAGCACATCACGCCCCAGAAACCACATCGAGGGCTTCTGGCCAGGGCCTTTGTCCCCAGGCAGCCTTCCCTCTCTCTCTGCACGTCTCTAAAACTCCTTCTGGAACAAACTGCCCTCTGTGAACAGCTCTTTAATTAGCTGGGTCCTGGGTGTGCCTTGGGTGGCCGTTGGCTCCCAGGGGCTGGCAGCTGCGTGAATGCAGGATCCATCTAGGGTCCCAGTACCAGCTGCTCAGAGTGGGTGACCTTGGATGTGGCCCCACGGAGCAGGAGTCCATGTGGGATGGACTTCACGTTCTCCAGGCCTTCTCTCTGTGACCCCGCGAGGGAGGAAAGACCCGTCCCTGCGTGCTTCATTGCCTAGTCAGCCCTCCAGCTTTGGGGGCAGCGCTGACACCTGACCAAATCGTGCATGAGTGACAAGAAGCTGCTACCTCGCTGCCTGGCACTGAGGTCCCTGTGGGCCAGGGTGGCTTCGTGCTCAGCCACAACAGGCCTGGAGCTCCGGCCACCGGCCTCTGAGCACTGTTTTCCCTGCCCCTTCCTCTCTCCGCACAGATATGTTTAAGGGTCAGACTCCTACACTGGGGCTACAGGTATGGACAGCTGTCTGTTTGTTAGACTTGAGCGAGTCAGACTCAATGATGGAAAGGCTTTCAAAAAACCCACCTCTGGTTTGTTTGGTTCCATGCTGCTAAGATGTAAAGGGTTTGGGGACATCTGTGTCATGGTTGTGGGATTTTATGAACCTGATAAGAAGTGTGGTTTATGTGGAAGTGACTAGCGTTCTTTTCTTCGGAAATTAAGTGGCCTAGAGAAACATTATAGGGCCACTTAGGCCACCCTGTGTCATCCTCTAGCTTATTAGCAACAGAACAATTAACAGGGAAGGTGAACTTTCCCTTGACCAGAGACTTTCCACTTAGCACTGGAGAAGCACAATTCCAGCGTTGTGAGCGCCAGCTTCAGCGGGAGGGTGGCGTGCTCCTGTCCCTGTGTTAAATGGAACAGAAATGTCCCCTTCATCATACAATAAATAACTCAGCTGTCTTTCACTAAGATAAATCCCCAACCTGGTTGAATCGTAAGAGCAGGCTGATGTCTAGCAGATACAATATCACTTATTTATTTTTAACTTGGAAGGTGTCATGCGGGAGACCCTGCTCGCTGCACCATTTGTTGTGCGGGGCGGCCTGCGGGGTCTCTGCTCCCGCTCCCCATACAAGAACGCAGGATATGGTGAGGCCAAAAAGGAACACCCACGGAGCCATAGGTAGGGGAGTCATACCACTACGGTCTCACTGGAGGCTGGGTTCACTGGACGTGCGACCTGCTGTCTGTTTTGTCTGCAACCCACCGACGACTCTCTTTCACTCTCCTCCGCTCTCCTCGGCTCTCCTTCGTAGCCGCAGCAGTTATATTAGTGGCCAATGGCTCAATGGCTACAGCTGACGGCCAATCAGCCACAGCTGATGGCCATCTACTACCCGAGCCAGCACCCCTCCACGTGAGGCCGAGAGCCTGTAAACTACTTTCTGGGGCTCTGCCCCACAAAGGCCTCTCTCTGGACTGCAGTCACCTGCAACCCCACAGCCAGCCCATGTCCTCCACTCACTGAGGGCCACACACAGTCCCTGCAGCTTGGTGATGTCACCCTCTGAGTGCAGATAGCACCATCCTAGCATGGGAAGGCCCCTAGAGACTGAATGCACAAAGGGACAAGGCCAGACCATGGTGACGATAGTACTCAGACTTACGAACTTTGCAAAACTGACCAGGAAAAAAGCTGAAAGCTCAGGACTAGCTCCATGACCTCAGTGCCCCTTATTTTTGCTCCCCCACCCCCATTTCCCACTCAAGACCAACCAGAGAAAGCCAAACACACTCCTCTAACCAATCACTCAGGACACATCACCTAGCTCCGGCCTACCGCCTTCCAGACCCGCCTGAGCCCCACTTTCGGCGCTGTGATCTCTCCCGCTCCTCTACCCACAGCAGAGCAAGTTCAGAGTAAGCAGCCTGCTGGGCTCAGGTGGGTGGTTGGTCATGATTTCTGCCGCTCCCGGGAAGGTATTCATTGAGCGCATGCGCCCTAAATCCTGGCTGGTACCCAGCACCGCCGTAGCGCCTGCGAGCCGGTCGCACTGCTCAGCATTTCTGACAGTTGAATGATCTTGCACCCTCTTCCCTTGGGCTTCCAGAAACAGGGGTTCCGAGGGCCATCAGGGGCCAGAGCGCCCAGGATTTGTGCACTTTGGTCCATGGAGAGGCGGTGTGCTTTAGCCTGAATTGCCTACCCCTACCGCAGCTAAGTGCCATCTAGAGAAAGGTGATTCCCAGCCTCTGGCCAGCAATGGACAGCCCAGGACCATGACACTCTATGTTCAGTGTCTTCACTCACTGGTCTAAAAGACGCCCCAAATTTCCCTTCCCTTCCCTTGGCCTCTAGAGTGACTCAGGAAAAGTCTATTTTCCTCCTTTGAGAAAACAGTGACTGTACCCTGGGGACAGCTGGTCTTGGCCCTAGAGGGGATTGCAGGGGCCACATGCTCCATGCCCACCCTGGTGTCCAGCATGCCCAGAGCAAGCTGGCCCCTCATGACAGCCTCTGCACCAGCCCGGTACATGAATTCCCCCTTAATGTGACCTGAGCAACTAGACTCTTCATGCCTTGTCACCTCTCTAGGTCTAGAAATGGTCCTTCTGGCAATATGCCCAAGACGGTTAATTTTTTCACAGTCACGTTACATTGTTGACTCAAGCTATTTGTGAGCAACCAACATCTGCAGGTTCTTTTTCCGTGAAGTTCAAATTCTCTGCCCTTGACCTATGAATCTCGATGCAAGGTTCCTGTGTGTTATTTTGTGTTGCGTTTGGTTCTCCATGCCAACCTGGAAGCTTCCCTTGAGGAGTGGAGTGTTAAGCAATCATTGCCCATAAAAACAACACGAAGTTCAAGGTGAGCAGCCCTTGTGGGTCAGCGGGGTCCTGAGCTTCACCTCCAGTGCATACGAGCACACTCAGCCAGTGAGAACCCCAAAAACAGGGGTGTGGACTGGAAATACTCTTTAGGGGAGAAACATGTATTTGCATATTTAATTTGAAGAATCCTTTGAACTGAATATTGACAAATTTTGTCTCAGTGAAAATTGTGATGTATTATGTCAAATAGAGTGGGCCGTTATTTCACTGCCATTGTCTTTTTTTTTCGTGTGGAGATAATGCACTGACTGAGTTTTGGACCAACCAGACCATGGGCTAAGTCAATAATGAGAACCATTTCTCTGGTCATGCACTGTTCATACCTCAGAACTGTGAGTATTGTTAATGAAGTAACTTAGGAATAACATACAGTGATTTGGAAAAAACTCATGAGCTGTTAATGATAATAATAAAATTAGAAGGAAATGTCTTAGTCTGATCAAGCTGCAGTAATAAAATAACATATGTGGGGAGTTTAAACAACAGCCATATCTCAGTACTGGAGGCTTGAGGTCTGAGATCAGGAAGGTGGCGGGTCGTGTCCTGGTGAGGGCTCCTTGCTTGCCTTGCAGACGGCTGCCTGCTTGCTGTGTCCTCACATTGTAGAGAGAGAGACTGCTCTGTTTTCTGTTCTTAAAAGGACACTAATACCATCATGGGGCTTTCACCCTCTTGACCTCATCTAACTCTAATCACCTACTCAAAGACCCCACAACCAAATATCATCCCACTGGGGTTAGGGCTTCAACATATGAATTTTTTTTGTTTGCGGGGGGCATAATTCAGACCATAGCAAATGTTCACCGCAAAAATGTATGTAAATAATAGAGACAATGGGACGAGTGAACATTTGAGTGAGGCTATGCAAGTTGACAAAGTGAGTCAAGTATAGGCAATGGCACCTCAGTGGCCTGGCTCTGAGTGGTTTGTCTCTGCCATCCTGGTTTTGGGCCCTCCCCCAGGGTGTACTTTCTCACTGATATTTGATCCTATGGTAGTAATTGAAATTCTGTCAATATATTACAATTTAATTGATTCAATCTTCCCAACATGTTTGTGGTATCTCCTATATGCTGGGCATTTTCCAGGGCACAGAGGTGCAATGATGATTCGGGGAAGATGTAAGAAGCACGTCCAAGGAAGTCACATGCTCAGGGACCACCCAGGCCCACCTGAGCCAGGCAGGAAGCTTTCTACAAGAGGGTGTCAAATTCCTTGAGCTGTCCCGTGTGAGGGCTTGGGGTGTGTTACAGGGCAGGCTGTACTGAGGAATGGGACTGGAGCTAGAATACAAAAAATGACACGGCAGAGTGAACTAGGCACTGTCTACCTTGACTTAAAAAAAAATCGACAATGTGTAGTTTGATACACATATAAATACGGGCTTAGATTACTTAAAAATGCATTTGGAAACTCTAGGCCAACTGTAAAAAGGTTTTTAAAAAGAAATATAAGAGAAATAAAATGCTAAGATTTGCTAAGAGAGGAAATGAAATGGAATCATGTAATACTCAATTAAAATCAGAAAGGACAGAAAAGGGGAAAGAGAAGCAAAAAGAAAATGCAACAGATGAATATAATTACCAGTTTGGTGGAAATTAATCCAACTATATCAATTACCGCTTTAAATGTGAATGGCCTAAATAGATGAATTAAAAGCAAAGATTGTCAGAATAGATTTAAAAAGTAGATAAAAACCCTATTGTTTTTTTCCTAAAATAAATCCTTTTTAAATATAAAGACACAGAACAATGAAAAGTAAAGGAATGGAGAAAGATAAACTGGGCTAGCACTGCATTCATTTTTAGACAAAAGGACTTCAGAGTGAGGCAATCCATCCGGGATAAGGGGTGTATTGCGCAACGATTAAGGGATCAGTTCTCCAGTGAGTTGTAGCAACTCCACATCTGTATACTAGCAGCAGGGTATCAAAATATGTGAAGTGAACTGATAGGACGAAAGGGAAGTAGCTATAAGCACATTTGCTTAAGGATTTGAACACCTTTGTGTCACAAACAGATCGAACAAACGGAAGACCAGCAAGGATCCATCTGATCTAATCAGTGTCATCAATCCACTTGTCCTGATTGACGTTTGTGGACAGCTCTGTGGAACACCAGCAGAGAGCATTCTTCTCAAGCTCCGGTGGGCCATTCGCAATCACTAACCACACTGTGTGCATAGCGTGCATTAACAAACTTAAAATACTGTCAATCTGTAAATCGTGTTCTCCGACAGCATTGACTCAAACTAGAAATAGGTAACAGACAAATGGTTGGAAGTCCCCAGCTATTGGGAAATTAAGCAGTAGCTGTCTAAATAACTTATGGATCACATGAGAAGTCTTAGCAGAAGTTAAAACCATCAGACAACTCCCAATAGAGGGACATTCTACAAAATCTCTGACCAGGACTCAGACCTGTCAAGGCCTTCAAAAACACGGGAAGTGTGAGAATCTGTCAGGATCAGTCGGAGCCACAGGAGACTTAATGACTAATTGTAATCTGGTTGGGATCCTGGATGGGCTCCTGGAACAGAAAAAAGGACATTAGGGAAAACTAAGGAAATCTGCATGAACTACGGACTTTAGTTAATACTTTATCAACACTAGCTCTTTAATTGTGGTAAACGTAGCATGCTCAAGTCAGGTGTTAAATATAGACGGATGGAGCTGTGGACACTTGGGATCGATTTGTACTATCTTTGCAATTTTTTCTGTATATTTAAAACTTTCTCCAACAAAATGTGTATTAAAAAAATCTGTTTATTCAAACCTTGCTATAAAAGTCAGCAAGAACATCTTCCTTATGAAAACATGCAACCAGGATGATGACCATGATGGGACTAAGGAAATAGATGGCCTTTCAGCCACCCAGAGCTTTAATCTGATGGATGTTCTTATTTGGTTAGGATTAGCACGTGTAACACTACAGGAATTAATTTCACTTGATGCCGATTGAATCCCTCTGGCCCTAGGTAAGTTGCCGGTGTTTATGGCCCTGTGTCAATGTCGCTACACCAAATAAAAATAAGTCAGAAGTGGGCCTCAAGATAATAGCATTTACAAGTTTGGAGGAGAGTCATAACAGCAAAAGATAACAAGCACAGCTAACTAATAGCTGGACGACCAGGGTCCCCAGGGCTAGTTTAAATGTTCTCACAGGAGCTGTGCCCTTCCCAGTTACACGAAGAACCCGTGTAAAATAGCCAACTTGTGCCAGCTGAACTGTTCACCTCCAAGACACCAGTTCATTTAAACGCAATTACTTATATGACCAGGGCCAGTGATTTCTAAAAAGGGGGTCTCACTGACTGTGATAAGTGTTCTGCCAAAATTCAGCGTGAATTTTGTTTTCTTTTAAAACTGCCATTTCCACATAATTGGATTAACCCAGCATGTGACTATGGCCAGATGTCGAAGCTTCCTAGATTGGGTAGGTCTCTCATCTGACTTTTCTCAGGCTTCTCTCACAATATTCTGGGAGTTAAACCTGAGCCATTGGCTAGAAACAACCTTTAAGCATCCTTAAGAAGTTACTAGTGGTCAGAAGGAAAACTCCCAAGGGCTCAAAGGAGTTTCAGATATTCAAATAGCTATGGCCAGAGACCAAGACACAATTTGTTCGTTAATTGTGTGAGGCAAACTTTGCTTTTGCTAAGATGTAAAGGGGGGAATGAAATTCTAGTAATTATTAAATTTTCAACAAGTCTGGTCATTTGAACTCTCCAATCTCTGTTTTTCAAATCATCGCAACTGCTCATCATCCAGGTTATTTCTTTCTCCAGCATCTTCCATCTGTCTCTTCTGTTTAGAAGACATGGGGACTATCTATACTGTCTTTGCCTTCTACTAGCAAACGTCTGTCAAATCCCATCCTCTGCTGCAAATGGGAGGGCTATGAAAGTGTCTGCCTGCAAAAATATTAGTATAGGAGATACGGAAGCACACAGAAAATGCAATGTGAAGAGGACAAAGACAAAGTTCTGTGACAATACAGGGAAGTATTAGCTAAGTCGGGAGAGGGTACTTTCTGGAACCTTTTTTTCAGGAAGTGGTACCTTCTTTTCTTAAATGTTCAAAACATAACTTTGCCTCCTAAGGCATTTGGAACTGCTCGCTGGCCCTCCAGGTGGGGCTGTCAGCCTGGTTGCCCCCAAGGACCCACAGACACATTTGGAAGATCTTTTCTTAAAGGAGGCTCTTGGATGACCCACGTTCTGGAGGATGACCCCCCGGTGATTTGCTAGCACCTGTCATGCTGAACTACATTTTATTTAAAGTGTAATCTTTAGAAGCGCACAAGACAATCCAGTTTGGTCCATTGGGTCAGCTGCCCCCTTTCATGTGGCCAAGTTCAAGTCTGTCGATTTACAGCATCATTTTTGTGGTGAGGGGCAGGCACTCGCCGATTCCCTGCCGTCCTCTCTGTAATGGACCTCGATTCCATTTCCTTGTCCCTGAAAAAGTTTTAGGGATGCTGTTGAGACTGCGCTTCTCTGCTTAGTCACTGTGTGATCTCGAACAGCTTATTTTATTCTCTACAACTCAGTTTCTTCTTCTGTAATATGGCACCGATAGTAACTCCTAAGCAGCAGGACTGCACTGAGGGTTCAATGAGATGATGTTGTTTGGTGAATGCACTTTGTAAAACATAAAATGTCATGCTGGTCTTAGTTGCAGCAGGTATGTCCACATTGGGCCACTGTGTTCACTCTGCAGGGGCCGGTCAGAGTGTGGTTCAGGTGGTCAGAGTGCGGTTCTTCACACAGCCTGCTCCAATCTGTGGACGTCTGGGCTCTCACACTCACATCTGCCTCCGGACTTATGCCTCAGCACAAGTTCCTCTTTCCTGCATATCTGCCCTGAGGTGAAACTCAGCTTCTTCTCTGATTGGGGCAGCACATGCTCACACACACACACACACACACACACACACACACTCACGCGCGCGCACGCACACACAATCACACACAAAGTGTCCATGTGGTGAGCATTCATGGCATGGAGGGAGGTTACAGGGGAAACCAAAGAGTCTGTCAGGAAAACTACAAATCACAACTGGGGGCTGACTGACAACCATTCTTCTGCTGTCCTAACAGTGACATAGTCCCACTGATTCCAGCTCTTGGCATCGCTCTGGCTTACACCATCTTCAGGCTTCACTCTTGCCCCCCCTTCTCTCCGCCTTCCCCCGTTTTTCACCTTCACCCACCAACCCTGCTGTGGCCCAGCCATCCACTGATGTGCATGCCCTACACAGCGCCTTCCTCCCCAAGGGGTTGGTTGTTCAAATATTTCCCCAAAGACTCTTCATCCCCAAAAAAGAGATTAGGCCAGTGATTTAAAACAACACTCTCACCTTGTAACACACTGAAAACAAAACAAGAAAACAAACAAAAAACTCACTGTTTTACTCTCTACATAAGAATATTTCAGACTTCTTGACACCAGATGTGTGTGTTATTGTTGTTTTTCCCCCTCACACTGAGCACTCCTCTAGCTCTCCAGACACCAGCTGGGTGTCCTACAGTTCAATTCAATTCTGACACTAACTGTCTGGAGTTCGCTGAGACCCCACCAGCTAGGGGCACAGCCCCACAAGACTGCCACTTCACATGCCCATCACAGGTCCAGTTGTCAGTTGTGCTTCTGACCGTCTGTAAACTGGGGGTTCCTCAGTTTCCATAACTTATTAGAATGTCTCATAGAACTCAGGACAGCACTTCACTTACTATTCCTGGTTGGTACGCACGGCACACCTGAGGAAGAGGTAGTTGGAGGAGACACACGGGGCAAGGTATGGGGGCGGGAGAACGGAGCTTCCTGTCTGTCCGTGGGCACAGCTCTCCTAGCCCCTCGGTGTCTTCCCCAACCAGGACCCTCTTGCATTCCTTCAGTTCTGGTTTTTGTGGTGGCTTCATTGCATAGGAACAGTTTATTAAATCATTGACCATTGGTGATGAACTCAACATCCCACCCCTCTCCTCTCCCTGGGGACTGGAAGCACCAAACCTCTAGTCACATGGCTGGTTTACCCTGGCAACCAGGGCCCATCCTGTGGTTATCTAGGGGCTTTCCAAGAAATCACCTTGATACATAAACTCAGGGCTTGTTATAAATAACAAAAGATGCTTCTTTCATTTTTATGGTTCTTATCACTAAGGAAATTCCAAGGGGTTTAGGAATCCTGTGTTAAAAAAGGTGAGTAAGACCAAATAAATGTATATTATGAATCAGAGTATCACACACATCAACACCTGAGTACTCACTTTTTTTTTTTTTTCCACTTTTACCGTTTAGTAAACACATGTTCTTCATTAAACTTCCATCATCAGTGCTTGTCTGACCCCTGGATCCTTCGTGGTTCCCGTTCAGATCTGTTTTGCCGTATGCTCTTCCATTTTACTCCACTAAGTCTAAGTGTGTGTTTCCTTTTTAATTTATCTTGCTTGAGGTTGGTTATGCTTCCTGAATTTTAGGAGTCCTGCGTATGTTCCTTAATGAAACGTACAAGCATCACCTCCCTAAAGACGGCTGTTCCCTCATTTTCTCTGCCTCTGTTTCTGAAACTCCAGTTACGCTGCAGGACCTCATTCTGCCTGTTTTTCTTCTCTCGCGTATTTTCTATGTCTTGCTTTCTCTGTTATGGATTCTGAACAATTTACTGTTATGCCTCTGATTTATGAATCCCTTTAAGTTGTGCCTAATTCACTGTTTAACCCACCCCATCCACTGAGTTTTAATTTCATTACACGTGTTTAATTTCTAAAAGTTTTCTTTGGTTCATTTACACATTTCCTGATTTATTGTGATACCATTTAGTTCAGTGTTCAAATTTGTAATTCAATGTTTGAATATTCTTATTTATTTATAAAACAATTAGTTTACAGACTAGAAATAATATTTAGATTACCTGAGGTATTTTTGTAGCTAACTGGTTAAAAAAATAAGACAACAGTTTCAAAATGGAGTCACTTATGATAAGCCCCATGTTACCAAACCAAGACTTAATTACAGGGGTTTAGGGCAATATTACCTTTGAAGGAGCCAACAAAGATGATACAGCCATCTAGTTGAAGAGGGGAACTTGAGGGTACATTTCCCACTCCTCTCAGCAGTGCCTGCTCCGGCGACCACAGAGGATAGAGGGTGGGCAGGGTCCCACACGCGACAGCCCAGCTCGACCCACCTCTGTCGTCCTCCAAAGGCAGCAGCAAAGGCGGGGCCCCTCCTCTCTTGCCTCGGGTGCCCCACACAATCAGTCATGCGGTCCTTTCCTTAGAGGAAGTCAGCTGTAAGGTCCTCCCCCTTAGACACCCACAGGGTCCAGTCCTTGTGCTTCTTGGGGATGGTGTGTGGGGTGGGGTGACCTGGCCACCTAGGTCACAAGGATGGGTGGGGCTTGGGGCTGGGCTGTAACAGCCAGCCTATCAAGGGGGCTCACAGTTTAAAGTACATGGCTGATGCCTGCCACAGACCTATACTCAAACTCACCACTCAAACATTGTCCGGAAGTCAAGTGGCAAGACCAGGCTCACAGACTTTGGGAACACTTGTAGCCCAAGGAATGGGGATGTCCCAGCTATCGCTGGCCAGGCCTAGGCTCTGGTCACAGTTGTCTTAGACTTTCCCTGACCGTTTCCTAGGAGAACACATGGTCTTCCTTATAGCTGTTTGTCATATGCACATCAGTCTTTCCTTTCTTCTTTGGGCCCCTCAAGCCCTCTGTTCAGTTTCACTAACGACACTTTTTAATGTTATGTGGTAACTGTATTTTCAAACTTGAACTTTGCCCGGCAGCGTGGGGCTGCGTAAATGACGGCATCTTCACCACCTTGGCCAGGCCAGGCCCACAGTCTGAGGTTGTGTCCAGTGCTCAAATTCCTGGGGCCAGCACACTTAAACCTGCACTCCCCAAACTAATCGAAAACGCTTCCACTTCTGGTCAGCGCACTAGTGCACTCTGTGAAATGTGTCTGAGGCATGAAACATTATCACAACTTAATTGCAAACATATTATCACTGTAATTAATTTGTATACACATTGGCATATTCAAATGGTAATAAAACAATCACTGTAAACAGATTTGTACCTGTGTATATAATAACATTACTGATTGTTACCCTATGTCCAAAAGTAGCTGATCTGGGTTAAAATTAATTTTAAAGGACAGAGTTTAATATATGTAGAATTGGAGCAAAGAAGAATTAAGTTCCCTAAGGTCAGATAACGGTTTATTAGCCAGACATGAGATTGACTGAAATGAGAAACTGGTATAAATATTTTGGCTGATGCAGGGGGATAAGTTGAGTAGAAGTTATAGTCTTTTCTTTTTCTTTTTTCTTAAAAAAACCAGGACATGGAAACAACCTAAGTGTCCTTTGACGGATGATTGTACATGTATACAATGGGATACTACTCAGCCATAAAAAGATGAAGTCTTGTCATTTATGACAACATGGATGGACCTTGAGAGTCTCCGGCTAAGTGACATAAGTCAAATAGAAAAGGACAAGAACCATATGACTTCACTCAGATGTGGGATATAAAGCCAAAAGCAACAAATGAACAAACAAAGCAAACAAACAAAACAACAAACTCATAGACACCGACAACAGAATGGTGGCTACCAGAGTGTGAGGGGGGAGGGGAAGGACAAAGGAAATAAAAGGGTCAAATAGTGTGTGGTGGCAGAAGAGGACTAGACCTGGGGTGGTGAACCTGCAAATGACTCCACAGACGCCGAATAATAAAGCTGTGTACCTGACCCTTACTTAATGTTATTAACCTGTGTCACCCCAAGAAATTTAATTCTAACAAGTCATGACATGGCTGCTCTGATGATATTTGGGAAGTGCTATGACTCTTAGAGAATCTAGACGAAATTCTTTTCTTGCTTCTTTTGGAAAGAAAAGCTCTAACCAGGCCAGTGCCTGGGCCACGTGGCTTTGTAATTATGCCTCATCGATGAGATGAAAAACTGTCGTTGGAGAAAGACACGCTTTCCTGGAGAAAATTTAGAATTGAGTTCATCAATTTCTGCCCTCGCCCCCAAAAGAACCTTCAAAACTTACAGGATTGCAGGCTACAGCAGATATTCACAAAGAAAAAGAAGAGCAAAAAGCAGTTGCTGTTGGACAGTCCCTATTAACTGAAAGGCTCATCCAGCAGCCAGTGTCGGGTAATACGGTGGGAAGACCTCTGGCAGCACAAGGTCGTTAAGAAGGGCCCGGGGCTGTGCAGCTGAAAGCCATCCAGGCAGTGTAACAGGAAGGGGCAGAAGAGGTCAGTGCGGGCAACTGCCATGGGAAGACCAGACTGGCCAGTAAGTGGAAGGCTTTCAAAAGGATAAATAAACAGTCTGGTTAAGAGACAGATTAAGAAGGGACTATCCAAATAATCATGAGAGAGACACAGAATAATTAGAGGAGGGGGTAGAAACGCGGGGGTGGGGGATAGGCGGCTGCAGGCGTGTTTCAGTTTAGGACTGTTTAATTCTGAAGCTGAATCCGGCGTGCAGACGTAGTGCTGGTTGGGACCTGAGGAGACGTGAGCTCGAGAGTGAGGACTGGCCTAGAGCTTCCCCCAGCGCTCAGAGGAGGGAGGAGGGGTTTCCCTGAGGTGGGGTGGTCTTCCCAAGACAAGCTGCAAAGCAGTTAAATTGATGGGTAACTGGGTACGGCAAGACGCACGTACTCTATGTGGAAGAAAGGGATGCAATGCACCTAAACACTGCTCTCCAGGAGAATTTAACGCTGGAAGAGGAAGTAGCTCACTCAGACCTCAACGTGTTCATTTGTGAAAAGAGAGCTGGCTGGCTCTTCTGGCCTTAAAGTTCAACTGAGCTTAAGGGGGTCTCACTTTCATGACTGCACAGAAGAAAATGTCACGATGCTGGAAATGGCTGTAGGAAATATATTTTCAGACGTGTCCTCGGGAGGCAAATGCTTCTATACACTCAGAATGTCTCCGGGGTTTTCATTTTCTCGATCCCACCACTGTTTCTATTATAAAAATCTTTAAACTTTGGGCCAAAGTAAAATCAGCAAGATTAAAAAAAAAAAATCAAATAACCTAAATAGAACTCAAGTTAGGTATTCCTGAAAGGTTGAGTATGTGTGAATTTGTATGAATCAAACCTTATTTTCTCATGCATCTGTTTTGTCACTTCAGTGATGCTTTTTCTTACCCTCTGATTGATTTTCAATGGACAGGGCTTCCGACAGTTCAGGTTACAGGACCTCTGTCTGTATTTCAGCTGGTTCATTATCTGTTAGTGCCGCCAGCTCTAAGGAACCCGGGAGGATTTGCTCCTTTAGGCTGCTGTGGTCATCAACTACATTCCTCTGCTCTAATTTGGAGTCCCTGTAACTATTTGTCTTTAAGTGAAAACGTTCTATGTACACACACAGAGCAAGACGTCTGTGAACTAATTCACAAATTTCTCTTATAACACTTGGTGACAATATATGCCATAATAACATTTGACAATTAACAAGAGGTGTCCAGGCTCTTTTAGGGGAAGAGGATGTGTTAAAGGAACCCCCTGATCAAGTAAGCAGACCCGAGACGAATGGGACGGGGCAGAAGAAGGAACCCAGCATTACAATGACTCGCTTGAACAGCAGCAGCACAAGTTAACACTCGGGGTCAGATAATGTTTCTGTAGTGTTGGATGCATAAATTCACACTTAGATCCTCATAAAAACCCTTTGGAGGCATAAATTAACTAAACACTTCTCCCAACAACTCCATTTTAGAGATAAAGAAACTGAGGCATGGAGAGGCTAAGGCTTTATCCAAGGTCACAGATAACAGGCAATGTACGGGTTATAAACTTAAACATACACAATGTTATATGTCAATTTTATCTCAAAAAAGCTGGGGAAAAAAAGTGGAGACAGGTGTGAAATGTAGTGCTCTTTAATTCAAAACCCTCTGTCTAGGCCACTGAAAGTACCTGTTTCTCTCATCGGTTAACTCTGAGAATCCTGTAAATAGCCTGTGAGAAGTCCCTAAATTAGGCAGCAGATTTGGGTCACACCTTTGTCAGGTGACAGCGTGTCCCACGTTTCAAGCACCATTGCTAGATCCTTCAATGCCGGAGGTCCGAGAGGAAAAATAACAATTTAACATCACTCAAGGTTTTGCTCCTGAACAAACCTAGGTGAAAAGAAAGCATTATTATTATTTTTTTATTGTCATAAGTGCAGGCTGTCCCCTCCACGACACGTCCCGTTTCCTTTTCTCCACTGGGTTGTTCTTCTCAACTTCAAGCCATGCTTAGGCGTGACCCATTGGAAAAGCGCACGCACGCTCCTTACTACTTGTTTCTGACTCCCCTGCACCCCACTGCCCTCTCCCCCTCTTTGCTGCCAGGCTTCTTTGGGAGGTAAGCTGTGTTTGGTCGCTTCTCCTGGCCCCCCCTGGCGTGTGGGACATGCCGCTCCACAGGTCCCTGGCGGTACCCCTCATCTCCTCACACATGTCCTCCTTTGGCGCGGCCTCCAGGGGTCTGTCCTGGTCCTTTTCTGTATTTCCCAGGGGCCTGTGCTCTTTCTTCATTGGTTTTGAGCACTCTCCGACTCTCCTGTCGTTAAATATCACACAGGGTCTCGCGATGACCCAGGTCTAGATCTCCAGCTGCTGGTCTCCTCGCCTCGTATGTCCTTGAGACCCTGACACTCACTGTACCCAACACTCGGCCTGTCCCCATCGCCCCCAAGCTTGCTCCTCACCTGTGTTTCTCGGCCACTGACCATGCCAGGTGTGTCCAGTTGTCCACCATCCCCTCTCCCCGTTGCATCCTCAGTGAGTGCTGAGGCTCTTTCGTTCCCTCAGGACGCTTCCTACCAACTGGCTCCAGCCCTTCCTTCCTTTCCCACTCCACGGTATCGCTGTTAGCTGTCCCGTCGTAATTACCCCTTAACTGCTTCCCTGGCTCTGGTTAGCCTTCTACCCACCTGTGCATCCGTGTCAGGCTAGACTGGGTTCTTTAAAACACGGAGAAGATCTTTAGCAGAGCTCGTGGTTCCCCTGCGCATGGGGTGGTGTTCCAGTTCCTAGGACCCGCCATCCTCTCCAGCCTTACCCTCTCCTTCCATACTTCATTCCGGGCTCCAGGCACGTCTCCTCCTTCTGGGAACCCTTCCCAGGGCACCTGGGGTTGAATTTTTCACTCTTACTGTATGTGCCCTACCTACCACCTAGACTTACGGTTTTCATAATTAGCTGTCCAGCTGCAGTGAGAGCCACGAGGGCACGGCTGGGCCTTCCTGATTCTCTGCCAGTGCAGTGCAGTTCCCGCCCATAGCAGGAGTAAACCAATGCTTCTAGAAGGACTGAAACAGCATTAGGGTTACGATGATGCCAGGATTGATTTGGTCTGAGCTTGACTTCCCTTCCCACTTACTTACCTGCCCTAGTCCTGCCCTGATAACACCTGCGAAGAAACCTGCACTTCTAGAAGAAAAGATTTTGTACACCAATGGCCTGTGGAAGCCAACGTGAAAACAACCATTGCTGGCACATCTGGCATTTTTCGAACTGACTCTTCTTTCCCTGACATTTTCAGTTGAGTTGAGCAATGTTCAGATTCTAACTGAGATACCCACAGGCCAGCCCCATTCATCTTCAGATGACATCTGTTGAGAATTTTTCAATAACGTAATGGGTATGGAGCATGTGAGGTGGGGGATGATGGAGGGATTATGACATAAACATGCTAACGCCGCATGGGGACCTGCTGCGCATAGCGTTCGGGTTTGGTAATTCAGACTAACGCAGTTTGCAGTCCTCGGGGGAGGGCAATAACGGTGCAGGGTACCCTCCGGCCGAGGCAGTGGCCGTGCCCTGGGAGGTGCCCTCACAGGCAGGCAGCACTTGCTTAGCCCTGGCTGTCTGTTCATTGGCCGTACGCCCCCTCACAGAGGTGTCGGAGGAAGGTGGCATTTCCTGTTTGTGTGAAGGGACATTTGCCTAGAGAAGAGGGTTAACAAGAGGGCACATAGTTTCCTCCCTCATTTTCTCATTGCCGGCACCATTTATGACTCATGGTATTTCTTTCTTGTTTTAAATTTATTTTCAATTACATTTGGTACACAATATAATATTATAATAGCTTCAGGCATACTGCATTGTGATTGGATTTTATATAACTTATGAAGTGAGCACCCGGATAAGTCTAGTACCCACCTGACACCGTACATGGTTATTACGATATTATTGACTCATGGTATGTCTTACCTTGGACATCCTTTGGCAATTTCTAGTTCCTCCAAAGAACTTGCTGAGTTATCGAAACAAGCATCAATACATATTTTTTCCAGTCCTTACAACATATAACCTGGGTGTCTCTCTCTACAGCCAACTAGATTTCACGCTAGACATTGGGAGACAGACGTTCCTCCACCAACTTTAGTCAGACTCTCTCTGAGCCGGGCCCCACATTGGCCTCCTCCTCGCCGGTACAGCCCAGCTGTCCCAAGACTCGTCCTAAGTCAGGTTCCTTCTAAGAAACCCCTTCCCCTGATGGCTCTTGCTAGGAACTTTCCGTGCACTGACCCTCATTCTGCTGCTGCCTGTAGCTCTCACCTGTCATGTCTGTATTAGGAGCCGGGCACTGGCCTCTTCTCTACTGAGTCGTCCTGAATAAAGCCCTCCTTCCCATTTTAGTAAGCGTCAGGATAAGGTTTTTCTTTAATCATATGCCATAAAAATGATTTCCTATCTTCCTCACAGAGAGTTCTTACAAGTTTTGCTTCTGACAGGGGCATATTTTACTGTCACACTGACCTCATCACCAAACCCACTGACCACACATCTGACCTCAAGGACACGGGGTGTTTTTCCATGTTTTTTCTTCGTCTCAGCACACTTGCCTGATTCAGCTCATTGTTTCAGCTCCTGGTACGATTTTATGCCTGCAATGTAAAGGGGATGTGACTTTCATAGTAAATGTCTTGTCTTTTCCTACATCAGAGAGTTTAATGACAAATAGCAACACAAATTATCTCCTGTTATACAACGGAAAATACATTTTAAAGAGTGTGGATGGCTCGGTGTTCAGGAATAGTTACACGCAGTATATTACTTCCTCTTTCTACCTATGGATTCATTTCCAGTTATAATAGAACAAGCCAATTTACTATAACAATGACAACAAATCATTTTCCTTTTGTATTTTTGTACACTACAGATAATACTTTCAAAAATATTTCAGGACAATGCAAAATATTTGCCCTACCCAAGGCAGCCCCTCCCCCAACACACACATACCCCTTTCCAAAATAAATATTTGGCTCCAATTTATATAAGGAAATTATTCACAGCAGAGTGGGCAGCTTCTAGCTGTGATGGAGATCACCTGAAATTAGCAGCATCAGGTGGTAAGTAACACTCCCTATACTTTTTAGAAATATAGAATTAAAAACATAAGAAAGGAAAACCTTGGTGTTCTACCTAAAGGTGTAGAGTGGAAGCATTTACTTGAATAACTCAGGTCAAAAACATTGAGATAAATGGTATTACTATTCTGAAGATTGTAGCTGAATTTCCTATTAAATTCACACAGAGAGTTCTTAAATAAACAAAGTGCTAACCTACCACCATTGGCAATTCTGATTGTATGGTACCGAGTTTTTAAAATTACATTCTCTAATGATTCTGATGATTTGACAAATTTGACAGCCAATGAACTGGAAAGGTCACGGCTAGACCATGAAATCGCACCCACACTCATGAATGGGTTGTTGCAAGTCTGTTTCTAATAAACTTGAATGCAAGTCTGAATTATGAAATATTGGGCATTATAGATTTCAGAGACCTCAGAGACCTTAAAAATGATGCAGACCAATGATTACAAAACTGTGCTGTACTCCAGAGAAGAGGACCCAGAGTAAAAGCATGCCGAGGTGGAAAAAGCAACAATTCACACAAAAAAGAGAGCATCCCCATAATTATTTTTATAGTGTTCTTCTACCTAGATTTCCTTTAAATAATAGGTTTCTCTGCTGTGAAAAACGTTTGAGAACAATCATAATCTAGACCAGTGTTTCTCAAACCATGTTCAAATGCAGACCGTGCTTCAGGGGTCCCAGCAGGCTGGAGACCCTGCATTTCTTACTCCAAGGCAAAGCTCCAAGGCCAAGTTGCTGCTGAAGACCCAGAGTCTGAGTGGTAGGATCCACACCATTGCTGTCGAATAGGAATAGAATGTAAACCACATATGCGATTTTAAACATGTCAGTAGCCCCATTAAAAAAGTTACAAAGAAAAAAAATGTAAAAGGGACAATTATATTAATAGATGTTATACAATCCAATATAGCCAACATATTACCAATAAAACATATAATCATTATAAAAATATACCAATGAGCTATTTTACTTTTTTGTGTGTGTATCCTAATTCCTTGCAGTTTGATAGATAGTTTACCTACACGACACAGCTCAGTGTGGACTAGCCGCATTTCACGTGTCCAATGGCCACGTGTTCTACCATATTGGCAAGTGCAGCTCTAGATCAAGGACGGAGCCAATCATCACATGCTTTTCAACAACATTCCAATAAGGTATCCTCAGCCCCTTCTCAAACATTTCCAAATGACACGAAGCCTACCGCTTTCTGAAGCTGTCAGGTTATAATGTCAGCGTCCCTATTTTTACCCCCTACCTAGGTCACAATTCCTGTCTGTCGTTTCCATGTATTCCCTCCAACCCTGGCTCCTGGAGCTGCTGAGAATTAAGCTAATTCATTTTTGACATAAAATACTTTCAAATATGTTTTTGTGTTTTGTTTTTTTCAGAGCTTCTCCAGCTCTTTTCTTCTCTTAAGCTGCCCAGGACTTAATGTCTTCCTTCTGACCTGGTTTTGAGTTGTTTTGCCCCATTCTTTTTCCTCTGGACATAATTCATCTCTGCCTCTTTTAAATTCAGAGCATGGAGTAAGTGAGCCCTTGTAGCTATGATCAGACTGGTGTGAAGTTCTTGTCATACTGCAGCCTGGGGCGACTCAACACTTCCTCAGCAGGGACCCAGGGAGGGTCCTCCATCCAGAGTGAAGACGTGCCCTGAGGACGGCCATCCTAGGACCACTGGGCTGTGGCCTTCATGGCCTCCTGGCAAATACCACTGTCGTATAGCCAGCCCATTGTCTAAGCTGGAAAGATGTTTTGGATGCTAGTTCTATCATCAGGGGACATTATGATTACTTCAAGCTATATGTCATGCAAAAAATTTGGGCGGATTGACCTCAATGCCCACATCCAAGTGATGGCAATTTCCAGCTTGGCCTGGAGCCAGTGAACCACATCCTTGGGGAACCGTCTTTGAACTAGTGAGGAATCTAAATTGCATTAGCATGCCGACTCTGTTCCTCCCTCGTGTCCAGAGGAAAGAGCATGATATTTTCAATTGCTTTGCTGACATCTGCGCTCAGCTGTTGTCTATGTTACGTTTCTCATCTAGAGACCCAGGAATCTTGTCCCCAAAGAAGGTGATGTCATCTGCCCCAGGTCCTTGGTGAGCCCGGGTTAATGCGGGGGAGGGGCTGCTCCTTTTCTCCCCACTCCCCACTCCTGGCCATCTTGTCCACCACTGACCCAGTACTGGTGTCCCGCTTTCTGAACTACAGTTGCCAAACTCCCTTCCACTCATGTAGAATCGCGACTGCACCTGTTCCTCTGATGTCCCCCAGCCGTGGCGCTGCTCCAAGGCTCTTGAGATCAGTGCTGTCCCTCTAACTTCTCCCACTGCCCCAGGATGGCCTCAAGGTCAGAAGTCATAGTTCCAAATGCTCCCTCTTCCAGCCTATTTATGTAGCCTCCCATCCCCTCTCCCAATACTCCTTTGATTTACGTCTTTTAGTCCAAAATATCTTTGACCCCAACAATGAGTGTGGGAGCAAATTAGAAGCTGAGGAATTGGGTTTCTTCCAGTCATTTGTACAAAGAATGCCATCCACACTAAGCAGCGAGTGGAGGTTCTTTTCTTCCCACTCCATTCTTGGTCCTTCTGGCTTTTCCATGGATCCATTCAGTAAATAGTGTATTGAGTGGCTCCTCTGTGTAAAGAATTGTTCTAGGCACTGGGGACAAAATGAACAAAACCAGCAGAGTGCCTGGTCCCAAGAACTTACATTCCAGAGAATTGTCAGGCTCTTGGGGGTGTCAGATACTGATGGAAGATTCTAGGGATGGTTGGATAATTACTGCAGAAATCGGGAGCTTTCTCCACTAATGAGAGGCACACATGTAAAGAAAACATCGTTATTCATGTGTCATTTTGTTTCTCTTGGTTTAATGAGATATAGTTTCTTTAGGTCTAAGACGTAGATTGCATGAAATTACCAGTTTTCAGCCTTGACCCCTGGCAGCCAGTGTGATGACCTTGGTCACATTTTGAGTTTACAGCGTGGAGCTAGTCGCTGTGTTAATTTTGCAGACATTATGTATAATGCCATCATATTTTATGACTTTATTTTCAAAGCACATTTGAGACCCACAGCAGATATTGATATGAGGTCAAAAATGATGTAACAGCTATCTGAACCCCTTTAAACTGTATGTGCTTTTTCTTCCTGATGGTTTGTCTTTCATGTATAGAACAGCCATGCTTGAAATGAGGTTGAAAGCGCAGAATTTTCAAATGTTAAAAATGGCTGATGGTGCTGGGTTGTTTATTCACTAAAATATTAATATTTCCTGAAAATGTTGTGACTGTATGAATTCCAGTTATGTACCAGCTTGTAGTTTTATTAATGCCATATCAAGGAAATATTCTTTGAACGCATATGTGAGGCTATTCTGGCTTAGAATGGTACAAAGCATAATGTTGTACAACTCAAGAGACCCCCAAACTCTCAGTTAATAACCATACGCCGACACCGATCACAACGCCGTGGCACCTGCTGCTCTTCTCCTTGTTTTACATGTGAGAAAACCACGTAGTATATTAACATTATTCTTCTGAGTTTTAGAAAACGTGAAATAAATCACAGAGAAGGGAAAAGAATAACAATTCCCTTCCAAAATAGTTCTCTTGCATTCTGTAAGTGTGAAATGTTTTATTTTTAAAGAAAATGTTGGCCTTTCAAAGAATGCAGAACATTCTCTACCATGGTCACAACACAAAGAAAAAGCGTGACGTGGCCAACACACACATCTCTGGATATTCAGCTTGTACAGAGGGCTGACTCCTAAACGGAACCCAAATGCATTGCTCATTGAAAAGTGATGTCTACACAGGGGCTCAGGGAAGAGCAATCAGCTTCCCCAACTACTGGACCCCCAGGACCCCAACCTAAGGGGCAGATGACCAAACACCACTGAGGTGCGTGCTAAGGACTTTGTCATCCGTCTGTCTTTGCGACAGCAGGTCAGCAGTGCCTCCTCCTTGTGGCTGCGAAGGTGAGTAAGGGGTGAGAGGGAGAAAAATGCCCAACTCATTGCTACCACTTTCAGAAAGGGGTGGGTGGGGGGAGAGAGAGAGAGAGAGAGAGAGTTAATTGTCCCAGTTTGTAGTAGTTATTCAACTCTTCAGTTTAATTGAGAATAAGAACCTAAGTACACAGCACATATTGCTGCCACAGATTGTCTGAAACCCAGTTTGGTTGGACACCTTCCTGGGAGGCTGGGCGTCAGCCTCTCACAGGGACCTGCCCGCAGTGGTGGCGACAGTGCGTACGCAGGGCATGTGCTGAGGTGCTGGGCTGCTAAAGCGCCAACTTCACCCACAGAAACCAGCGTGCCATTCACGGGGAGGCCCCAGTAGTGTGTGTTCCTGGGCACAGTTAGAAATATTCTTTCAAATTTGTGGAACACGTTCAAAGGCATTTTTAATATTGCTTTCATTTAATTCTGGCACAGAGAACTCCGTCTGCAAAATAGTTTCCCGTAAATCCATGTTAGTAGCTTCTTACAAAGAAGGGGAGGAGACAGGAAAAAATGTCAGTTATGCCTTTTATATTCCAAAATGAGAGTGAGTAGGGCTCCGCAAAGTAACGCGGAAGAGGTTACAGACAAAGCACACGTACCACACGCACCAGGGCTCAGAGGAGCACAGTTCGATGCACAATTCAATCGAATGTGCCGGAAAACGAATGACTGCATTTCGTTGTTGGTTTCTGCCTGGCCCCACCTGCTGATTGGCAGGAGCCAGGTCACGTTGTCCATAGTGTGTTGAGGTCAGGCTGATTCGGGGACATCCACAACGCTTTCCCTGCAAAGCTCTGGCCCCGGGGAGCCCGCCTACCTGCTTCTTTCCATCAGACACAGCTGACTTGGGGCGGTGGATGGATCACCGTCCCCAGGGCAGGAGGGGGAATCGTCGTGCTGGAGCCTGAGGACCTCCAGCCTCCGGTCCTGGCTCAGCGCTCATCCGAGGCCCTGCTCACCCTGTGCATTCCCCCTCCGAGTTGTGACTCCTGACCTGGTCTCTCTCTCCCATGTGGGCAGAGCCCAGGACACTTCCCTCTTGGCCATTCCCCTGCGAGGGACCATCCATGAGCTGCTGAGCCATTTGGCAGGGCAGGGACAGGGGCAGCGGTGTGCCCTCTTCTCCTGGCTCCTTGCTCTGCACCAGCAGCCCCTCTCTCCAGTTCCCCAGTGAGCTTGTTCATTCCACAGCGTTCAGAGGCCACGAAGGCTCGGGGATCTCAGCTGGGGGCCTCTCCCCAGTTCTATAGAGGTGGCAGTGCCAGGTGAGTGGGTGGCCTGGAGCAGCCTCCCCACAGAGTCCCCAGAGAAGGGGAGGGGTTTACTTCTTTCTTTGGGGTCCCCGACACTTAAGGCTCACGATTCCCCTCTGGGTTAAAGTCCTCAGAGGAAACTGGGAGGTCTGTCACCTTCAAGTTCACACCCCCTCCTTGCCACAGTCTCCATGCGCCTTGGGAGGAGCCCACCACCCTCCCCTGCCTGGGACTGACCTGAGACTCCATCAGGCCTGGGCCTCAATGCGGAGCCAAGGGGGGTCACTGAGGAAGGCCGTGGGCCACCCTCTCTCCAGATCACAATGTGCTCGCTGAGCTGAATTTGTCTTCAGCAGCATTGACAGTTGCCTATCACCAGGGACTGTCTCTGCATTCTTTCTGTGACAAACACCACCCCCTCCCTAGGCACAGACACGTCTCTGGGAGAGGAGGGTAAAGGCCACGTGCTCACAGTGGCCCAAATGAAAAGCACATTGGTAGTTTGAAATATCCGTACATAGAGACATGGGGAAACACAGCTGTTTCCATGAACTGATGTTTCGGGAGACGGCCCTGGGACGTGCCTGATACGTGCATGGGACGGAAAGGGCTAATGGGAGCAGCCCACTGGTCACAACTGAAGGATGGTCTCCACAGAAGCACGTGTAAACTCCTCCCCCTGCTTAAACTGGTGGATGGTGTACAGGACGTGACGGCTGCACACCTGAAATGGAAATTTTCTGAGCTTCAAAGCCATTCCGAAGCACGGCTGCAAAGGAAATAGCGGTCCTGTGGTTAGAGGAAATGAAAAGGAGGGTGTTGAGAAATGGACTAAGTGTCCTTATTCCATGGACACTTTTGATTTCATTTAACATTGGAAGTGAAACTGAAGACAGGGATTTTGGGAGGAAGTCATAGCTGTGGGTCCAGGAACAGCCCCAGATGTGAATCCGTGCCTCTTATTTGCATTGACCTTGAAAGCCCACGTCCACTTTCCCACACAGTGACAAGTGGTGAGCGAGCGAGCAGGAGAGTTGTAGACCCTCTGAAAGGGTGCACCTCCAGACATCACCCAGAGACAGGAGTGTGTGTGGTGGGGTGAGGGGGCCCTTCCTGAATCCTCAATCACTGCAGCCAGTTGGGACCCTGAATCGCCCCACCGGAGCAGCCTGAGTTTTGCTCATAATCAATCAATACTCCCAAAGAAATCGTGTGCGAACAGCAGCCCCTCCACCTGCAGAGAACTTGGTCCTGGGGCCTCCACACCCTCCAAGCCGTGCCCCCCATGGCTCTTGGAAGCACCCTCACATCGCCCTGTGGCTTCAAATGGCAGAGACGCACCGCAGAGAAAGGAAGGTTGTGTTGAACAGACTGTGATGGAAAAGTGCTTCCTGAGTCAAGAGGCAGGGCTGTGGCCATCGAGTTGGTAATTAAGCAATAATCCCCCGAAACGCAGTCATTACCAGCAGTTAATGACGACTTGGTTGGTTAACAGCTCGACCTGAAGCGGAGGGTTGTTAACACTCCATCAAACGCCTTGTTAAGAGCGCTGGGTTTTATGGAAACACACTTGGATCGCAGCTGGAGAGCTGTGCGGGCATCGGGCATCCCCCAGTGGCTAATGACCGGGGTTTTTCCATCAGTCAGAACACCGGGCACATTCCATTATGTTTATATAATAGTTGTTAACTGCCGCGAACTGGTGCCACCGCGTTTGGGGACTTGATGTGACACTGGGTTCAACTCCTCCCCTCCCCCTTGTGCCAAAAGCATATTTTGTTGTTGTTATTCTTCTTTGTTATTGGCGTTGCCAACATTTCAACCTCTGTGATTTATCTAAGGCTGACTTGAATTCTAAAATGTGAGAGATTGCTCGAGAAAGGCAAGGCGTGTCTGGTTGATCCTGGGACCTGTCACTTAATTTTGGATGGGTCTGTCACGTTCCATATTTGGAGCTTGGTTTTGTCACCTTCCAGGACTTCAGGTCTTTTCTTTGAGGGCAGTTGGCAATCAAAATGATTGTCATCAGAAGCAGTTTGTGGTGCATTCGCACGAAGGAAGATTTCACCTTTCAGATGCTGTGTTGCTAAACCTTATCCCCAAGAGCTTGCTGTGAAAGCATTTCTTTTCCTCACACTTTGACCGAAGTGAAAGGTGTGTGGTTGACAATATCAAACTGTCTTTCCTGAAGTCCCATACTCAAGGGAGAGACCTGCAGAAGTGACTACGCTGCAAGGTGCTGGGGGTGTCCGAATGTGGGGTAAGACCCTGGAATTCTCTGTGACCTGCGCAGAACCACAGAGCTCCTCACCTCTCTGCCATTCCTGGAGGAAAGAGTTCAAGCAACGGGACCCACTTGGAGATGCTCAGGCCGCCACTTCTGTCCACATCGGGTCAACTGCGCTGTGTCCTGGACCTGCTAAGCTACTGTCCCAGGAACCCATCCCTTTGTTGAGTCTGTCAGAGGCATCCAGAATTCATTACCATATTAATGGAGGACGGGCTCCTCTGGACCTCCGAGTTTTGTCTGTACAGGGGCTTCCTGGGGCGTGGAGGAGGGGCCGGCCTTTGGAACAGGCGGCATTCAGCGCGTCGGTGCAGATGGGCCAGGCCCTTTGTTCCGCTCGCCCGGGAGGCTGTTATGGGAAGCAGCCAACCTGCCTCTGTCACAGGGAACATGGTCGCGCCATTGTGTGCTTTTAATTGTTACTATGTACATGGAATCCGAGGGGCCGCTGTGGATATTGAGTACAAGAGCACGGAGCCCTTTGCCAGACCAAACAGATGTCCTGTGGCGCTCCCACATGCAGCCCCAGTCACCTTTTGCTCAAAGAAGGATCCTTCTGACAGAGCAATTAAAAAGTATGATTTATTTACAAAACCGTCTATAAGGGAGCCCAGGAATGATCTATCTCTGGCACTTTCCCATGTGGCTGTTTTAACAGGTTCTTCTACAATGAAGCAATTATTTCTGCCCTTGTGATATGAGGCGGGCGGACCACTAATTAAAACACTGACCACTGCACAACATGAAAAGAGAAAGGAGGCCAAACTGTACGTCCTGTGTTTAAGCGTCACTTCCCCGGCTACTTGCCGAAGCGCCTGTCCTACAGGCCTGGGCCCAGTGTAGGGCATTCTGTGTGGTGGCAGCCATGCTGCTGAAAGGCAAGGCGTCTGCGTGTGCCAGAGTCTGTTTCTATGGCTTCATTAACAACACCGATGATTTGTTAGGTTTAGACAGAGATACGTTTTCTTTTGGTTCATGGTTTATTATTTTTTTAAAAGTGAGTTTAAAGTGAATGATGTTTCAGTCAACCAGGATCAAGACCTGGGTTGGTCTTAGTTCCAAGGTCAAGACCCAGCCCGGCCCATCCTTCCCACCCATCGGTGGCATCCCTTCCCCCACCCCCAGCCCATCAGCTCCCCAGCCCCTTATGTGCATGCTTTGTCTTCACCCCAGAAAACCCCAGTCGTTTCTCTCCCATTCATCCTCCAGGGCCACCCTCCAGATTCGCTGAGCTTCTGTCCTCATGACAGAGCCTGCCTGCTTCATCACACTGCCGCCCGCCACTCGCTACATAGCACATCTCTCCAAGCTTGGCGGTCAGGTGGGTCATAGCACTACGAATGTGTTTTGCTACCCAGGTTGCTTCATGGAAATTTACTTTCCTTCCTTTTAAGGAAGGACTCAGTAGAAGGAAGCATGCCTCCCATCTCTGCTGTGTTCACAGCATCAATGTGGACCGGCCCTCAGCCAGTCATGAGTGAATGCCCGGCTCACCTTTCCTTCAACCAGCCCAGACGTCGGCTGCAATTGCTTTGGCTCTAAAACCTTTAGGCATGACGTCCTTCTCTGTTGACGTAACCTTATATTTTTTTCCATCTTCTTTACAAGACACCATGAACAAAAGACGTGGACTCGGAAATGTGTTCTCCACTCTCCAGCGGTGGTCTATTGACTGTCAGACAAGAGAAGGTGGTTGAAATGTTCTTAGACTCCAACCTGCTCTGGACTTTATTCTTGTTTTCCACTTCATTTTCTTCGAATCTGGGGTCTATTACACTCGTCCCCGGATGGTCCTCTGAGGTCCTGGTCGTCAGAGAGCTCACAGTCCAGGGGGACAAAACTCCATCGCTGGTTTCTTGGAGGAATAGCTGACCTTGCTCTGAAGAGAGCCTCACCCACCCACCCATGCCCTTGGCGCCCTTCACTCCCGCTGCCTGAGTCGAGCGGTTTCCTCTTCCTCTGACTGCATCTCACTCTCCATACAGCATGGCCTCCTCTCATCTGGTTCTTCTGGGAGAGAACAATCCATTTCTTGGCAATCTTTAGGGCCTAGGCAGCAGTGGGCACCCCTGACGTTGGCTTCTGCCCTCATCCTTCAGAGCTGCTTGTTCAGAGTGTCTCCAGGGTGACAACCCATAGCCCTTCTCACAGAGGCCGTCCCTCATCTTCCAGCCTGAGCTTCTGAAATGGAGTGACCAGGACTACCCCATGTCTGTTGTGTTTTCAGGTTAGGGGTGCTCGCCAGAGGGCTTGTTCCTTTCATTTCTACGCAGTGGCTGACCGTGGGCCAGCCCTGCCTATCCCTGTGAAAGATCCCTTCCCTGCTCCCATTCCTGCCTCTGAGGCTGCGCTCTCGACCACTATGGCAGCAGCTCCTTCCTCCCCACCCCGAGTCAATCCTGGTTATCATTCTCTTCTCCTCTCTTCACAATGTGTCCCTTGGGATCTCATCCTCTCCCACCTTCTGCCACCACGTCTATGGGAAGGACTTCCAAGTGACGCACTTTTCTCTCAAGCCACATGCATGGATCCCCACATTTCTAGTGAAGATAATTGGTAATTCAAAATACAAATGTCTCCAGCCAGAATGTAATCGTCTGTGAATTATGCGTTGCTATTACACACACAGGGGTTATAGCCACGCTGGTCACGTGATTAAACCGTCATCATCTTCCCTGGTTTTCAGTTTGCAGGTGACCATGTCTCCCATCGAGCCAGCCTAAAATCAAAGAGGAAAAGCCATGACTGCACACTCATCATGGTTACTTGTTATCCTTGGTTTTGTGCTCACTTGTCTGGCCTCAATGGATTCGTCCTGCAAATAATCACACTGTGGTATGAAAAACAGGATGTCAGCGGTGGGCAGAATCCATCAATTAAGAGGTGTGAGTTAAAGGAAGCAGAGCTTCCATGTGCCCACGTGTCCCTGCTCCAGACCAGCACAGCTGCGGGCAGGCTGCACAGAGCTGATCGCCTGAGGAAAGTGTGTGGCGACGTTCATTTGCACAACCGCATACTTGAAAGGCTCCAGCACAGTCTGTGTTTCTGGCCACAACAAAACACCTGCTTGACGCTGCGACACAATGCCACACTGGACAGAGTTCAAAGGAACAGCGTGACAATCACACGGTGTGGAAAGGGACGGCAGTGCCTGCCACCTTTTGTCCATGGCTGTTTCATTGGGACAGAGGCTGGCCAGGCTTCACTCTTTCAGGATTTCTCATGGTGCATTGACCTTTTCTGCAGAATCAAGACCAAATCAGAACGAGTTAAAAAGATGTGTCAGGTCCAATTCAGACATACTGAAGCACATAGTCAGAACCAGACAACATGAAGGGTGCCGTTGCCTGGGGACAATCCAATTGACCTATTTTTCGTGGTTTCCCTTTGTTTCTGCCCTTGCCGGAGGCACCTCGGCAGTCCTGATAGAGAGGGCCCCTGAAAGAGGAATGGCTCTGACGGCTGCCCAGGGTGTTTCTGGGCACTGTGGTGGAGAAGGGGTTCTTTTTGCAAAATGCTGCGTGAAGGGCTGGAATTCAAACTTTCATTACTCTTTATGGCCTAACCCTTCCCAGAATTGCCTGGGAGCTCTGTGATATCTGTGACCAAGATTTAATAATGTTCATGGAGTAAGAATAAACACACACCCTGTAAGGAAAGTAGAAGCTTTATTTAAACTTCTATTTAGAATGTGGGGAGGGAGCAAAGAGAAGATGAAGAGGTTGGAGACAGTCCCGCAGGGCGGAAAAGAACAGGGAAAGTCCCGCAAAGAGAGACTGTGTGGCCTTTCTCATCCTCATTTTTCCTGGGTTGGCCCTCGCCCTTTCACTTTCCCTGTGGAGACAAACCTGCACAGGTCTCTGGGAGGAAAACAGATGTGTGACGTGGAGCAGAGTCTCCTTGGTACCCACTCCAAGAGAAGGGTGTATTGGGGTTCTCCAGAGAAACAGACCAATAGCGAGTGTGTCTAAACATAGAAAGGGATTTATGATGAGGCGCTGGCTCACGTGATGATGGAGCTGGAATGTCCCAAGATTTGCAGGGTGTCGACCCGCCTGAGACCCAGGACAAGCCATGGTGTAGATCCAGGCTGCAGGTGGGAAAGGATGATGTCCCAGCTGGCAGGCAGGCAGGCGGAGCTCCCCCTCAATCTAGAGGAGGCTGGTCTTTCTGTCCCACTCAGGCCTTCAGTGGATTGGGAGCCTCACCCACGTCATGGGAAGGACACTCTGCCTCACTTGTTCTATAGATTCAAATGTTACCCTCATCCAAATACTCTCATAGACAAACCCAGAATTACATTTGACCAGATGTCTGGGTACACGTCACCTAGTCAAGCTGACAGATTACATCCAATGTCACAGGGGTGTAGAGAGGTCGTGCAAGGACATGTTGCTGCCAGAATTTTCCTCCACCACTGCATACATGCAGCCCAGCCAGAAAGGTCTTTGTAAGGGTGTCAGAAGGAGAAGCGGGGGCCCGCTCCTGCAGCTGAGGCAGTAGCATGGCTGAATCTTCTCGAAATCCATGGGTGAAGACCGTTATGTGGCTTAGGGCCTTCATCTAAGGAATCAAGTGATGATTTCCTTTCAGAATTAAATTTTTAAAAATCTCCCTTGATGAAGAGACATGTGCTGAGCTGCCTTCTCTCAGACAATGGGAAGTCAGAGTGTATTTCCTCTTTTGCCATTGTTGCCAAGAAATGTAGAATTAAATTCACTGTAACTAAATTACAACAGATATTTTTAATACTGATTTTCTATCCCTTTCTGTGTTTTACAGTCATTTTTAAATTTCCACGTAAACATCTTATTATGTGTGTCTCTTTTTATTTGCAAACAAACTAAGGACATGTATCGTAAAAACTTTCAATATTTTTATGTATGTCTATCTGCATGAAACCTATGTTCTCATTGACAATTTCATCCATATCTTCATGAGACAACTTGGCAGGTCATGAGTGAGCGCTAGGCTTTCTTCTTGCGCTCCCGTTCTTCTGACCTGGGCTGCGCTTTCTTCTTGTGTCAGATCATGGATAGAAAGTTATCAGGACATAGAGGAGCTTCAGTAAAGGGTTCAGACATCAAGCCCTCTTCCCAACAGCACCTTTGTCCTTTCCTAAACATTAACGGATTTTTTATGGTTTTCATATGTTCTAGTCAAATTTTCCAAGCTCTCCATTTGCCTTTTTCTGAAACACGGTGTAATGCCGTCCCTGCTTTTGTAGAACAAAGGCACTGATGATGTCTGCAGGGTTCAGACAGTTCTCACCATTGTGCATGGATGGCTGGAGTGCTGGAGGCCCCTGGATCCCGTGCCAGCGTGAGGGCTATCGTTGTGCGGGGGCCCTGGGTCTTCCCACTTCACAGCCCCGTGTGTGTGGACAAGTCCCCTGACATTGCGACACCTTTGTGTCCTCATCTGTAAGGGCGGGGTTGGGAGTACAGCCTCCTTCCGTGCATCTTTAGCATAATTTAAAATTCAGTGACATTTGAGCAAGGAAGAGCGACACTGAAAATCGGGAAATTTAATGCAAAAGGAGTTCCTATGGAGGTGGGGATTTGAGAAACCCACCAGCAGTGGTGCGAAAGCCATGCACCAAAGCGACCATCATTCTGGAAGACACACCCATCTGCACAGAAAGCCCCTGTTCCTGGGGAGACCCAGGTGCCCACAGATCAGGACTTCCCCCTCTACCACTCGGCATTGGTCTGTCATCTGAACAGCACGTCTTTGCTTAAAATTCTGACAGCTCTCAACATGCACATGTCCCTGGGGTAAGAGTGTGTCATCTTAGCAAAAATGAGCAATCTATTAAGATAATAAAGACCAGCTTGAAGGGGAGGGTGCAGGTGGACGTGGGCACAAGCGTCCCCATCTGCAGACACAGGAGGGTGGGGAGGAAGGGATGGGGTGCAGAGGCGGCCCCCTTCCCACCCCAGAATCACACGGAGGAACGCGGCCCACACTTGGCTCTTTCCAGGCCTTGCTTGTCTAACCGGTACCCTGCAGCAGCGGGAAAATAAACTAGGCTTTTCCTCAGTGAATGTGTGATTCTCGCAGGGCCAAATATTTTGTCAATTCATTTGGCAACAAATGGTTGAATATTAAGCCAATTTGTTCCTCTCGCTTGAAAGTAAATTCTGGATTCAGACCATTAGAGCTACTCTTGAGAGAACATGATAATAGAGGTTTTTGCAGTGAAAGAGACTCTCCCACTATAATATTGAGACACGAGCTGTGGAAAACACTCCTTTATTTTCATATGGATGCCTTGTGACTCATATTCTTGTTTTTCTGTGCAAAGCTTTTTATTTTAAAAAATGATAAAACAAGGGTTTGAACGTTCATCTCTCTCCTTCCTTGGTGTGAAGAAACAGGCATGTGAAGTGCAAACTGAAAACAAGACAATCGTGTGATGAGTCCAACTTACAGATTTGTACAGACGAAGCTGTCGTGTCCTTCCACAGGGTATTCTGAGTACAGGGATTACTTTTCTGTCTTCAGACATGTTTGTGTTTTTTGAAAATCTTGTTTATTTAAACCAATTTTATCTTGAAATTTCTAATGACAGTCTAGCCACAAGGATGCATACGATCTAAACAGACATTTTTATCTAAGAATGAAGCAGGAGACAGTTTTGCTCAGGCTCTGTCCTCTGTGAGTGTGTGTGTGGCATCAGTTATGGCTAACACCTTGCACCAATGTCAATGACAGACTTACCACGTGCTCCTGTGGAAAATGTACAAAGAGAAACTTCCTCCACGTTTTCCTTCAGGAAAGTCCCCAAATTGATGGCAAGAAGGTGTGGTTGGGGACCCATCAAAGTGGGTGCTCCTCCCGGAGACTTATTAGCTGAAGGGAATCACACCATTACGTCCCTTCTCCTTGCCCAGCGTCCTCACCTACGAAACGATGGCCCCTCGCAGAGGACATGTGAAGGTCAAGGATTCCATGCTCTGTGACGGTTTGAATCGCAGTAGCCAGCCGGTCTCCTGGAGGGCTCTGAAGGGTGGGAGAAGAGACAGCTGCGTTTCTCAGCTGCTAGCCTGACGTCGGGATCTACCTGCTGCAAGCAGCAGGAGAAGGAAGCTCAGAGCCCCTGGAGCCAAGAGGAGAAATGTCGCTGAGGACCACGCCACGCCTGTGGACAGGCGGACACGTCCGACAGAGTCGTGCTGCCTCTGGCATTTCCAGGAACGCAGTGCGGTGCATGGCCCTGTTAGAGGGGCCGCGCTACTTGGTAGAATGAGGAAACTGGGTCGCTAAAACTTTGCAATAACGCAGATCTAGGTTCAAACATTGGCGGAATTTCTTAGCCTCAGTCTCTTCATTTTTAAAATGGGGAAGGTGTTATCTTCTTTTAAGGGTTTTCAGAGGGATTACAAAAAACTATAAATGCATGAAAAAAACATCCTGTATGATCTTAATAAACTGTGGCTATTATCAGTCAGCTGTAGTGTCATAAACATCCCCAAACTCACGGACTTTAAACAATAAGCACTTGTCATTGCAGACACGTCTCTGTGATCAACTGCGGTTTGGCTGGTGGGGGCTGGGGGAGGCATCCAGGGGGTGTTGATGGGGAGGGCGGGGACGGTGGGCTTCTCTCGAGGCGCTCTCTTATTTCCAGCAGGTTAGTCTTGCTGCCTGTCAGTGCTATTGGGCTCCAAGAAAGAGAGAGAGTGTGCACAGCTGTTTGAGCCTCAGAACCAACACAACATCCCCTCCCCATTTTCTATTGGCCAAAGCAGGTCATGAGGTCAGCCTGATTCAAAGGGAGGGGAAACTTAGGCACCGTGTTTGAATGAAAGGGCAGCCAGGTCACGTGGTAAAGGTGATAGCACAGACAGGGTGAGTCAATCCACCCCAGTGTTTGATCACCACGCTCAACTTTCTTGAAATTTCACTTACTGATAAGTCACGTAAATGCCTCTGGCTGGTGCTTGTGAAAACAGTGGCTCTTGAATTTTGAATGTGCAGTGGCTCTTGGCCTCAGAATCGTGCCCTGTCTCACTTTCAAACACGACAGGGATGCAAGCATACAACAATGACATTTTTAATCTATCAACCGATGTTTTACAATGACTTTGCGAAGCAGAGGTTCATGACATCAAAAACCATGTAGACAAAACACAGAGATCTTCCCATGAAAATACCTCTATCATAAACCACATGCACATACAAATGTGCTGATTTGCTTTCAAAACATTGTAGCATCACTTTTCAGCTTTTTAGGGTGGCTATTTTGAGAGCCAGAGAAACATTATCCTAGAGTATTTACCCTGATTTTTAGGCCTGGATGGCAGTTTCTTCAAGATTATATATGATAGCTTTTCACTAAAATGTCTGCATTTTACAATTAAGTAAAAGATCAAATAATTATCGGAATCAGTACCACAATCAATGCAGATATGGAAGCAAAACACCAGTCCATGCAACAATTGCCCTGCCTTTGCAGTGTGTACAGGTGACCTCATCGGCTACGTGGGGCTGGCATGGGCACTGCTGGGTGCACAGTGGAGCTGCTGAGTTGGGCTCCACTCTGGGCATCCAGCGCTGCACTCCATAGCTCTCCCTCTGCTTGGAGCCTGGCACAGACCTACTTTCACAACACATTTAACATTGTGCTTTGTTTCTCAGGCCCTTAAAATGTGGGGACGACATTTGGAAGAGGTTTTAGAGATAGGATTCTGCAACTTCAGAACCTGCAGACAATGGCGCGTACACAGATGTCTCAAATATCCTCAGAAATAATTTCACTCTCTTGTCAGGGCTGACTGACAGCTCTAATACATTCCTACATTTTAAGCAGACGTGCATTTCATATGCACTTGCTCTCCTCTCCTGAGCAGAGTGGAACATCTATTGTCAAATGCATAAAATAACATTAGAAATGCAAACTTGATGTAGCCAATGGTAATGTGTTATTTGAAACTTATGAACCCAAATGAGGGCTTATATTCTCCAAATTGAAATTTATAGTTTCATTTTAGAGTGCTAACCTGAATATGGATTGGGCATACACATATTATTATAAAACAATGGAAAGCAAAGGAAAACAATGCAGGTAAGGGCCGGCCATTGAGGGGCAGTCATGCAAATGCACGGGCCTCAGATGCAAAACCAGATCTTGCTACCTATACAGATGGTGACAAACTCAGGCAGACTTTGTGCAGGAGATATGCGGGCCTGGGTCTGCTGGTGTTTTATTTGCTTTTACAGTATGTGATTTAAATGCCAAACCAAACCCCAACAAGGAAATCAGTGGTCACTGTCTTTCACATCTTCCAGATCATTAAACAGATCATAAGAACCAGAAGTGCCATCTTGGACATCAGGTTGCCCTCTGTTCTATCAGCGTGTGATTGATGGCTTTGTCTGTCACCTCGGCCACTTTGTTATAATACACTTTACTGCACTTGGAATTCAAGTCAATTCACCCACAAAACATAAAGGCTCAGCAATGCAAATGAAGCAGAATAAGCTGCCTTCAAGGAGCCTGCCATCCCAGCTAGGATGTGGCTTTATGCACACTCGATGTGTCACAATGTAACACAGGCAACAATTTAAAAAAAAAAAAAAAACCCAATATAAATAAAATAAAAATGTAAAACAAACATAAAAGACAAATTTAAAAAAATTGCAAACAAAATCAATGAAATGATAACACTACATAATGATTGCAATCTGAAAAACAGTTAAAAATGAAAAGGACAATTGAATGAAATTTGGTAGAATAAGAATTTAGGAACTCTTCAGTATTTAAAACATCCTAACTCCTAATCTTTAAAGTAGCCCCTTGCTATTCCCCCTCCCTCACTCCCCGAGCAATCCTCGACATCGTGTTTGGGTGAGAAGACCATTGGTGGTCTCTGTTCTGCTTCTGAGATTGTTCTGGAAGGTGTGGTAACTTGTGGGCCTGTGTTCCGTCTGCATAGCTCCTGTGCTTCTCTGATTGACTTGAGGCTCAGCCTGCTCTTGGCCTGGGCAGAAGCTGCATCTCAGGGGCTGCTTGGTGACGTATCTCACTTTGGGGTCTGGGTCTCCCCCCAGTCATGGGAGTTCTGTGCGGCTGAGTCATCTGCAACGCTCTTCCATGCTGGGAAGGGCACTGCAGGGTGAAACGGGAAACAGGAAACAGAGGAGGAGAGAAACCGATGGCAAACTGGCTGTGGCTCTGGGAGCAGGTTCTCCCCAAGTGAGGACAATGAGAATATCAGAAATAGAAGGAAAAGGGCAAACCCCAACCTCCAGTTCCTTGCAGGAACAGCACAGGGTCCAGGATAGAGGCTGTCGGCCTCGAGGGCGTTCCTGCTTTGGCCACAGTGGGCACAGCTGTTTCCAGGGCCCAAGCCTGCCATGGGCAGCTTCCTGAGAGAAATGATTCTGGTCAGGGTGAAGTAAAACAATGGCAGTATAATCAGTGACCATGATTACCCTCCTGTCCTGTCGTGTGGGGTCCCCATGTCTGCCTGACAAAGTATCAGAGCTCGGTTTCCTCTGGAGTGTTAAGCCCAAGTTGCAGAAATGTGCAAATGCAGTAATTAATGGCCTTCTCCTAAGACCATGGCCAAATTGCCAAAAAGACATGAGAGAACTGACAAGTGCTTATTAAAGAATCAAGATGCTTGTCTCTTCTGCAGGGGAGACACCACGGGGGCCTTGGTGATGCGTTGACCAGCTGGACGAGTTTCCCATTCACTCGCTCCTTCCTGGGGAGCTGGGGAGGGCAGACCAGTCCCTCGCCCCACTGGCTTCTTTCTTTTCCCATCAATTCACGTGCTTCGCTCTTCTCTGCTGAGCCAAGACCCAACGGCTGTGTGATGAAGTGGTGTGACCATCTGACCGTGTAACACCATGTGAGGGACTCAGGGATCCAGGATGTGCTGTGTCTCCCCGCCAGCCAGTGTCAGCATGTCTGGGGCCTGGCTGGCCGTATCACATGACCCGGGGAGCACAGGAAGTTAAAGGACCACTGCACTGGAGTTCTCATTCCTCCCGTCTCTTCTTCATGCACAAGGTTGTATAGACCAGAAGATCCTTTTCAAGACCTCCTTTCTTCCCCACCATTTTACAGCAGTTTTTTCTTTAGGCTAATTTATGGTTTCACATGTGAAGATTATCTTGGGAATTTGCAAGTGTGATACAAGGTTGAACCCTCTACACACATACATAGCAAAATAAACACTATTTTAAAATACCTGGAGTCACACACACACACACACACACACACACACACACACACACACACACAGTTTAATCCCAAAGTGTGCCATGCTAGAGCACTAAAAAGCCGTGGGAGCTTGGCAGGTTTCTTAACTTGAATATGCCATGATTGTTTTCATTTGTAAAACAGTGATAAAAACATGACTGCAGGGCACAACAAATGAATACTTACGACATTGCACACATCCTGTTTTGTGCTGGAAAACTGTTGGATGTGATCATTAGAAGTATAAATATTTGTATTAGTATTTGGTGAAATTTCCAAAACAAGTCACTAAACAACCAAAACCTTCATACAGATGAACACATTTTATTTTAATGCAATAAACATTTCAGTCAGGATTTCAGCCTATTTTAAAATGGGGAATCATATTATTCCTTGGTTTTACAGTTTTTTTTAAATTAAAGTTTATTGGAGTGACTTTCCTAACCATGTCCTTACAGTTTTTAAGAATGGATATGCTTTCCTTTGGGTCACTATCTCCCTTCCACCATTTTCTATTGAAAATAAAAGTACAATTTCAATATCAAATGTGCAAAATGTCATTTAAACAAGTGATCTCAATTAAAGTTCTTCTAGTAAGTTACATATTCTTATTTGTTCCATTAAAACTACAAGCTCTGTTACAAATTCTTTCTCATCATTTTTATACTCACATGCATCATAAGACATATTATTTATGTTAGACTATAAGAAATTGCCTTTTTAAAATGTCAACAGTTGTCAAATATTGGCAATTTCATATAGTTGAACCTAATATTTAACTCAGGAAAGTAAACACAGATACGTTTTTGAAAATTTGATCACTAAAATGTCCAAAATTCCTATTTTACATAGTTTAAAAGTTAGTATGTTCCGAGTGAGCTGTGAACAATCGTACACTCTATGTGTCCTCATGGAGTAGGGGCCTCGTTTAGGGCTGAATGAAATATTTATGGTGGACCAAATAAAGAAGAAGCGTAATGGCAAGTCCCTATATCTGGGGACGTCGCTATCGGTGTGGGCACCAGTGAAATAGCTCTGGCCTAATTTCATCTGACTTCGGATGTGTGCAAATCACAGGAAAATGTGAGCTGACTCCAGACGGAGAAAATCAGCAAAGACAGAAAATCATTGCAAATCAGAACCTTATCAATATTTCACTAGGCTGAGACGGAACATCTTATTTCTTCAGAAATGGGAATCTCTTTTCTTAAAACCTTAACACCGACATGAAAAAGTTCATCACCATACGGTTAAATACCAAGAATTTAGTTTGGACCTCAGAATCCATTGTTTGTATGTATCTACATTGCATCAAATTAAAGGTGCACGCCTGCGGTAAGACATGCTTTCATGGTTGACTGCAATGGGTAGACCAGTTAGCCCACACACGGACCCTTCCCTCCAACATGCTAGCGGAGAGCTCACTGGCACCCATTCTTGTTCTTTCCTAATGGTGTGAACATGCCCTGCATCCCACCCGACAATACCATGACGCCTTCCATTTATTCTGATACCAGAAGGAGAACAGTTATTTTTCTCCTAGGCTGCTTCTGTGTTCTTCCTAATACCCCCACTGTGACAGCTTGGAAGTTCAGGATTTTTTTTTTTGTAAATGTACCATTCACTTAAAAAGAAAACAGAAGAACAGAAAGTGACCTTAAATTTAATTCTCAAATTTAAACCTAAATCCTAAACAGAGTAGATTCCCAATTTGATCAGCCTGTGGTTTTCACCAAGAAATATATTCAACTGCATAAAGCTTTGGAGATATCATTCTTTGTTCTGTGATAAATTTCCCTTGGATGGAGGCAAATAAACCAAGAAAAATAAACAAAACACACCAATTAAGGTTTAACTTAATTCTTCACATAAACTGAGCGTACATTGATAAATTTAGCCATTTACTGCATTTGGAAGGCTTATGTTTTGCTTTGTCATTTGAGTTTTTGCCTTGAGGAAAAAAAAAAACAACCACCAATGTTTATGAAAGGAGGAACTCTGCAGAGGAAAATGTCTGAGAAAAGTCAGAAGTTTGTTAAAATTAAAATGTTCTTGGCAGAAAAGGGTGGTCTATTTAGAGAACTTAAAATGTAAAAAAAAAATATAATTACTTATGAGACTGGATCTCACACACACACACACACACACACACACACACACACACACACACACAAGACATTGGCTTCTCTGCCCTAGTCTCGGAACGCACTAAAATGTCCTCTGCTGTCTCCAATGCTGCCTACCAGCCAATTGCTCCCTCTTTATCTCTTCCTATTCAAGCCTCCCCCAGGATGCTTTCAGGTTACTGCCTCCCCTCCCTCAGCTCAGTTCATTCCTGAACTCCACTGAGCCCACCACTCAACTGCGATGGCTTCAGCTGAGGGTAATGCCTTCTCTTTCTCAAATTTAAAGGTCACATTTCAGTCCTTATCTTACTGACCATCCCCCACCCCCTTCTCATGCCTTTTGTCATCCTCTCCTCTGTGAAATGCTCAAGTCCGATGGCTCCCATGGCATGTCCCTCCATGTGCTTGCATTTATTCGTAGACCCCCCTGCACCCCACATTTCTGGTGTCTGTGTCATGGGAGTCCTCCTGCCCTCTGCCGTTCTCTTTACAGGCTTTCTATGGGAGTTTACCCCGTGTCCCAGCTTTTTCCCATCATACATAGTCTCATGATTTGCCATGATTCACCTATCTGCTCTCTGTGGCTTTCAAGTTGTCTATCTAGACATTTGATAGCTCAGCTGATTGCCTCTCCAGGAATTGCACTCAGCCAAGATATTCTGCCTAGCATGAAGTTTGTATTCCTCTCTGGGATGGTGTACAGACAATGATAGGTCCATGAGGAAGTACAAAGGCCTGGCCCTCTGTCCCGACTGGGGCAGCTCTGAAGGACCGTCCCAGTGTCAGTGCTGCCCCAGGATCAGTCAAGGCTTCTGCTGAATTTGTTTTGTAGTTGAACTCCCTTCTCTGCTCAGTTTGCTTCCCTCACCCAACACACATGTTGTTCCCAAGATACTCCCCAATATACATTTTGAATTCACATGTCAGTCTCAGAAATCGACACCTCTACATTTCTTCCAGACCAATAAGCACAGCACAGGTGAGCAGGGAATTATGTGCCTGCTCTGGAAGGACACAGGTTACTAAAACAAAATAAAGAATTACAGATTTCTCCTAACATGTTTGAGGCAGACCTGGGAGACCCTGCATGGATGGATCTTGAAGGTGTTCGATGAGGGAGGTCAGAAAGTAAATCTAGGTATGGGAGCATTTACTGACATGGGACCAGTCCTTGTTACTTGCAGCTTAAGATCTTGACTAGGACCTGGAGCAGAATCGTAATGCACTTGTTGTCTGTATCCTTAAAGTTTGGGCATATAGATGGGCTGGAATGAATGAAGTAAGAAGCTGAAACTGCCCCTTCAGACTGCTGACACAGGGACAGAAGGCGCAGGGACATGAGACATGGGTTTATTTTATGGGAGCAAACACAGAACACCTGCCTGAGCGATCTCCTTACCTAGACGATGTCTGCCTGTCTTTGAGAAGCTCAGTAGTGGCTTTCGTCCATAGGTCTGGTTGGCCCATAAAAGATGCTGACATGAAATGCGAATCCCAAGTACCAATGGGAATGATAGAATTCTCCAATAGCAGAGCTTAACCATCTGTAACCAGGTGGAGATAATTCTGCAATAGACAGCAAGGCATGGTGGCAAGTGAGCAGGGTACCTTGACCTAGAAGGGTCAGGGAAGATGCTAATAGAATAAAGCATCCCCAGGGGTGAGAAATATAGATGGCCAACCAGGGTATTAACTGATTTGTATGAGAGAGAAAGAGAGAGAGAAAGAGAGAGAGAGAAGTTGAGAACGGGTGAGCAGAAGCCAATGTCAGCCCTGCACCAGGCCCATTTCCAAGTTGGTCCAATAGGTCCAGGAACCCACTCTGTTCTCCTTCCCTGGTCCCCAGTGGACTTAGGTCAGGACTCTATTATCCTCTTGGATCCTGTTCACTTCACCCGAACTGGGCAGTCATGGTGGCATTTTGGTTACCCTAGTGTTAGGGAGTACCTACTATGTACTTGTGTTATGTCACTTAATAAAACCCTCACCATGACCTTCTGAGGAAGACATAATTATACGTGTTTACAGATGAGACATGGTGCCCAAGGTCAGCATCCTTAAACGGAAGACCTGACATCTAGGCTCTTCTTATACATGACTCGGAATTGAGATTTTTCAGTCAATGCGGCTTTGTATCGATTTTCATTGATTTTTAAGACTATGATTTGCCTATTTATTTTAGATCCATGGTTCTATTCTTAACTACCTGAAAGTTGCAGTTCCCTTTGTATGTAAGGGATAAGTAATAGCATACATATTTTATCTTCTGCTCTCCCTGTATGTCATGTGTATGTTATTTTACATTTCCTCTATAGAAACAAAGTTTAGTCTTTCCCACTTATTTTTAAATTGTCCCAAAGAAATATAATAAAATATATTTGCTTTAAAATTATAATTAATGATATTTCTTTATTTGCTTTTAACTGCTGGATTTAAAATTGGGAGCTCGGTGACTGAAACATTTCAGCTGAAAGGTTTGCAGAGCGAATGCTGCCTAAACAGAGGCTTTGTAGGAAGTATTTTCATGTTTTGTCCAGCTTCTGAACTGCCCACGCAGAAGGTATCATTCAATGTTACAAATGGCCTCTTTGCAAAACAAAGAGAAAGACAGCAACAAGAAGAACAAATGTATGTGTCCCCAGTGGTAGGAAGGAGCCATGTCTGCTTTGCCCCCTCCTGTTTCTCCTAATCATTGCTCCTTGGGCGCCCTCTCTGTGCCCCACGCTGATCTGCTCAGCGCTGGCTGCCTGCATTTCCTAATAAAGGCGGCCAGCCCATGGGCACTCTCAACAACACCCCGATAGCTATCTAGCCCTCCTGGGTGAGAAGTGGGCTCACGCCTGCTGTACCAATTTGGAGTGCTGTGAACCAAGGTTTAGGGGACTGATTGTGAAGATGACTATTTCCGGGTTATCTTTCAAAGCTTTCTTTTTACAAAGTGAATATATAAATAAAACAGGCAAAAAATATCAGCCAGCAGGCAAAGAGGGAGAAACCCAGAGTGGCGTTGAGTTCTGTAATCGCTGCCGGCCGCCCGGGTCCGTGGCTAATGGGAGGGTTATGGGATATCATAATCCCTTCGCTGAGCGCCTTGACTGCAGCCATGATGACTAAATTCCCAGTGTCTTATCACACTGTCACAGGCTGGAACCAGGAGCAGAGGCTCTGAAGAAAACACAGCATGAACAGGAGAAAGACGATGACCAGATTACCAGCCCCGGATCTGTGAGCCACCTCACTCTGACCAGAGCAGGCTTGACTCCAGACCCACAGGGGACGGACGCCCCCAACCTCGCCCCTTCATGCAGCACACTCCTGCTTTTAAAGAACACCAGCCTCTTTCCAATCACACTCATGTTGTTTTCTCTTTCCCCTTGTCTATCCAGTACACATCTTCTAGTGAAAGAACACAACCCTTCCAGAACTTCACGGGTGGGGAAATCGGAGGACTGGATGGATTTCAGATTAGAAACCTCCCCTAGGAGACTGAATGTCAAAAGAGTGGAGAGGTGGGAACTAAAGCTCTTTGCCCCTGAAAGAAATGTGTGTGTCTTACACAGGTTTTTGCTGTTGTTGCTGTTTCTTTTCCTCTCTCTTTTTTATTCAGACAAAGGTTGGGTTCTTAAGACACAGACAGACCAATCTCTCCTGGCTTCCAATGGCCTGAATCATGACAGTTGCCGTTGAGAGACCAGACCCAGTTACGTGCTCAACAGCACTCTGCTTCTCAGATGGTTTACCTGTTTGCATTTAGAGTGAGAAGGATATATTATGATTATTGAGGTGATAAAAAATGTCCCGATGCCTGGTTCTCGTGCTTATACCAACAATGGTGGCGTTCATTTTTAATAAGATAAATAAATATATTTGCACTACCTTTCGTGACCTAGGCCAGTGTCAGTCATGGGATGACGGTAGTCCACTGGGCACAATCTCCTCTTCAAGTGTCACAGGTCCCTGCTTTCAGTGTCATAAAGAACCAAGATAACACACCTCCTGCCTGCCAGGTTCTGTCTCACCCAGGTAGTGTCACTGTGAGCCAACCTTACATATACTTGGGGGACGTATGAGATGCATCAAGTGGGGAACACCATCACTTGGTCATCTGGTTTTTACTAAAGACAATGGATAGATCCATCTAAAGCAGGTTACTTTAAAAAAAATGTTGGGGAAAGGGGAGCATGTACAAGGGCTGTAAAAACAGGGCTCTGAGGAAGAAACCCTGCACTGAACAAGCAAGGCGCTGGGCAGCAGGAGGAGGCTCTGCTGCAGAAACCACACAACAGGGTAGCTTACGTGTTCAAGTTCATATGGCAAAATAGTAAATGACATGTTTCCGGTAGTTGCCAAACAGACCTACAGAAGCTTTGGAAAATGCTATGTTGTGAAAAACTTTAAAAAAATATTATCTTGACATAAAACTAAAAGAAAAGAAAACAAACAAACAAACAAACAAACAAAACAAAACAAAAAAAACATCAAATTTGCAAACCTAAGGAAAAGCCATAGAGTTAGGGGAAAAGAAAAAAAGAACATATATGAAAATAGACAATGCTGGTAAATGGTGCAAAAGTATGCCAAGTTCTTTTGCAAAATATAAAAAATTAAGCTAAAATAATTTAACAGTAATAAAATGATTTTTAATTATTATTAGTAATTAATAATAAAATGCAAAATATATTGCTTTTTGAATAATTGCTTTAAAGAATGCATCGTACAGAGTAAAGTCTCCATAAATATTGGCTACCCTTACTAAAGATGGATTATGTGTGTGTGTTTGTGTGTGTGTGTGTGTGTGTGTGTAATGATATTAAAGAAAACTGTGGTATACACATAAATAATTGGATAATTGCTCTTTCTCTGTAGCAGGATTTCCTTGGAACCACAGATTTGAAGGGTCGTGTGAGAAATATTTGCATGCTGCTGGTTTGTTAAGACGACAGTGGCTCCTCTAAACTGGTTTGCATTTGTACAGACCTAGGTTTCTCAGCCCCAGCACTATTGACATCTTGGACCAGATGTTTCTTTGTTGTGGGGGCTGTCCTGTGCATTTTAAACCTTTTAACAGCATCCCTGGTCTGTACCCTCCAGATGCCAGTAGCACACCCAACCTCAATCATGACGATCAAAGATGTCTCCAAAGATTGCCAGGTGTTCCTGGGGTGGGGGTGGGGGCAAAATGGACCCCAGCTGAGGGGCACTGGCATAGGTCCTCAGACCAACTGGAGGAGGTGACAGCAAGGCATTCTCATGCTTCACTGTCCGGTATTTATCAGTAAGTATCAAACAGCTTGGCTCAGGGAACAATCACATCGCTCTGTGTCCCCAGCAGGAAGGGTCCTCCGGTGCAAGTGCATCAAGCTGTAACTTGTGGAACTTACCTGTGTTCATGCGCCAAAGGTAGATGGGGACATCTTTAGTGGCATTCAGTGGGCTGACATCAAGTGCCAACCTGTTTGAGGTGGGACAGAAACACAACTGGGCTGTGTTCAGGGGCCCTGATCACTGTTTCCACATCTTGTCTTCTTAAACAACTTGGAGGCTGTGAAATTGGGTGTTTCTACAAGGAGGATCTGGTGTGTTCCCCAAAAAAAGGGGAGATGGGCTGTAGGTGAGGCCCTCTGACTCTCCACGGGGAGCCAGAAGAGGAAGCACGTTCTTAGCGGGGTGCAGTGACATCTGTTCTTTTATTCGTAATTGCTGTTCCCTGCATGTACCGGGCTGGGAGAGGCGCAGTTCAAGCCTCAAGAAAATGAGTCATGACCACTGGGTTGTCCAGATACTGAAGGACCAAATGAAATGCATGCTTTGGAACACAACAACATTAAGATGAATTTGGTACCCACCTTCTGTGAGCAAACTTTCCTCAAGCCTGTTTATGCTCACTGATGGATGTCGATTGCTCCAGGACAGATTTCAGTGCATGACACAGCCACGTGTGTGACACGTGTAAGACGGTTAGAATTGCAGAGGTGAGAAGTTTCCTGCACCAGCTTGGAAATGTTAAAAACATTTTTAAAGGTTCGATTTGATGCACAATGCAAATTATACTATAAAGTGATTTAAGTTCAAAATACTCTTAATGAAAGAAAGACAGTAGTAGCTCAGTGACAAAGAAAAAGCTTATTGAATTTGATTAGTAAAGTTTTTTCAAATGAGTTAGTCGCATGCTTCTGCTAATATTTTAGCTTTGATAGTAGTAAAGATGAAAATGTAAACCTGCTCTGTGTTATTTGCTCTGTAACAGAGCACGATGTGGAAACTGCGCTTCAGAACATTTAAAACAACTGTAGATTCATTCAGTTTGTAATGAAGCCTCCAAGATATTTACTGAAATGATTTAGAAGAAGAGGTTTACTTTTCCATTATCTCAGAACGTAGAAAAGCAGAAGCAAACATATTGGATAAAAATATATGTTTTCACACAATGTTGTACATTCAGAGAAATATGTTTTTCGATTGAAGAATTTGGTATCTGTATTTTTAAATAATATTTGTAAAAATCCAATTTCTTAAAAAACAAAACAAAACTTGCTGGCAGCTCTATTTGCTAACAAATACAATAAAAACATTTTACGGTCCTTTTATGTTAATAGATTCTACTGTACTGCATAATTTTGTTTATAATTATACCTTAAAACTAATTTCTAAGTTGATTATAAATTGACTCATTTTGTAAACAAACTTGAAAAAGACTAATTTCACAGTTCAGTTTATGATTTTTTAATGCATTTCTTTTATATATATATTTTTAAATAATAAAAGAGCTAATGTTCAAAGAGTGCTTGGAACATCTTATGTATTAAATGCTTACCACACATTATCCCATTTAAATATACAGTGGTTCTCCGAGGTAGGTGATATTGATAAACTGTCATAGGAGTGTATGTTTCCATATATTTATTGACATTCTTATCATATGTGAACAGATTTATATCTTGCATTTTAAACTGAATGTTAGATGCTATTTTAAATATATTTTATTTATAAATGTATTCATTTTATATTATTTTAATGTTTGAATGGACTCTCTTTAGCTAATCACTACCACCGAATATTTATATTGTCACCAGTTTTCCCAAATACATAATTCAATAAAATTCTCCAACATGAATCTTAGTATTCTTGGATCGTTTTTCTAAGATAACTTTCTAGAGTAGTACCTTTGAGTCAAATGTTCAGGGCACATATTTGCAAATTTCTCTCCATTCCTCACCTTCTAATTTATTCCTCCAGCACCTAATGAGGCAATTGACTTCTCAACAGTTGTGAAAAACTGGCTCTTATCATATATTTTTAAATGTTGTGATTTGATAAGCAGCGTAATTTTAACGTTCATTTATTTTTAATTAAACTTTGCATTTAGACATAATTATGGGTTTAATACATTTAATTGAATTCATTAAATGTAAGAAGTAATGCAGAGAGGGCCCATAACCTTTTCCCTGCTTCTCCTGATGGTGAGACCGGGCACAGCTGTTGCATAAAACCGCAAGCAGAATATTGACATTGATACAGTGAAGATGGAGCACATTTCCATCACCACCAGGGCTCCTGTGCTACCCTCACAGCCACACTCGCTTCCTGTCCACACAGCCTCTCCTGAACTCCTGCTACAGCAAACCTGGTCTCCATTCCTATAATTTTGCTGTTTCTCAAATGTACAGCATGTGGCACTGGCTCTTTTGATTCAGCGTAATTCTCTGCGGACCCGCCAGGTTCTTCTCTGTGTCCTTATTACTGAAAAGTAGTCCGTGGTATGGATGCACCACAGGTGGTGTAGGCATTGCCCTGTTTATGAGCATCTGGGTGTTTCCGGTTTGTTCATCTATTACGAATAAAGCTGCTTTGAAAATTCATGTACAGTTTCTTGTGTGAACATTTATTTTCATTTATCTGGAATAAGTCCCAGGAATGTAATTTCTGGGTTGTGTGGTAATTGCATGTTTCATTTTTTTAAGGAGCTGCCAAACAGTTTTCCAAAGTGGCCGTCTTACTTTATATTTCCAGCAGCAATACAGGAGTGATCCACTGTGTGGATTTTATCTAATTTCTTCTTCTGCTGAAAATGCTTTTGTTTTCTCCGTTTACTTTTGAGCGACTTCAATAAGACAGGGGAAAATGCTGGTATCTGCATTCATTTTCATTCCAGAAATATCATAAAACGTCCTTTGCTAACTGATCTGAATAATCACATGACTCTCTTTTACTGATCTACTAAATCAAACCACATAAAAAAGAATAAAACCAGACCAACAGGACTGGACTAAACCCCCAGAAAGTCATTTGCCTTCCAGAACAACTCAATGCTGTTTAGAGGAAGATGGCCTGGTGTGGACTGCCCACAATATGTTATTCACAATGTCTATCATAAAATAATACGAAAAAAAAAAATCACCAGATACATGAAGAAACAGGAAAATATGATTTTTAATGAAGAATAAGGAACAGCGAACAGTGACACATCTAAATATCACCCAAATGTTGAGATTAGAAGACAAAGACTTTAAGAAGTAATTATGAATATATTCAAAGGCTTAACTGAAAACATGAGCATAGTGACTAAGAAGAAAGGAAATTGCAATAGGACATTAAAACAATAAAATGAATAGAAACTAGAACTGAAAATACATATCTGAATTTAAAAACACAAATCAGTGTAGGGTCTTCCAGTTTCAGCCCCTGCACGTAAGGACCATAAAATTCATCACTTCTACATGTAGTAAAAGAAACCGTTGGCAAAACTGGAAAATCAATAAATATTATTTGACCCACCAAAGAACAGAGGTTGGAAGTTAAAACACCACCCTGACACTGGAAAGAAAGGTTTATCCAGAGAGATACACCTGTGGTATGCTAACCTGAAGTAGAAGCCGTAAAGCCCCAAACTGATGAAAACACTGAGACGTTAATTTTCATGAATTTCTGGAGGTTCAGTGTGGAGTAGCATTAGAGGGAAAAGCTCCTGGGGCTGAAATCCTGAGGTGGGGATACTTCCATGAACTGTTCCTTCAAAGAACCTGGGAGGTTCTCATGGTGAACGTCTGAGACAGATCCCTGGGCAGTAGGAGAAGAGCAATCATTGTGAAAAAATATCCAGTGCCTTTTCTGTAACAAAGACCTATGCTCCAGGGGAAAGGAATGTTCTAGAACCCTTATCCTAGGGGACAGAAGGGCATTACCCCCATTCCAGCCCGATCTAGCCCTCCTATCTCACCTGATGAAAAATATATAATTATCAGGAGTCAAGGAAAGAATTTTGGAAGTCTGTTTTCCTTGGCCAGGGAAGAGAGCAGGAGGAGGGGGTGGAGAATTGGGGAGGAGGGGAGGGCGGCTATAGCGCTTGTGAAGGTCACAGCCTGAGACACAGGCTGACTAAACACTAAGACTGAACCAGAAGAACACAGAATGCCTTTCTCCTATTCGTTTTATCACCAGAAAGGCAGTTCCAATATAGTGAGTGGATTAGAAATGAAAGGGCTGAAAGACGCAGATTCTCTCACAGGAGGAATGCGTAGGAAAGACCAAAGTCAGGAGTGGGGACAGAAATATGTGTAATAGAGGAATGTGAAGCCTCTGGCACTTTTATCTACAGTAAAATGTAGAAACAACCCAATTCCTGCCAGAGTAACATCAATACACAGCAAAGACCCATCTGCCTCAGTTCTAGCACCTGACACAGTAGTTATGTACTTCAGAAGACCATCACAACAAGACTGAAAAACACAGGGCATGACAAAACGCAAGGAAGAAAAAAGCTCAGGAACATCACCAGTGTAAGGGACACACACACACACACACACACACACACACACACGGCTCAGTGATCTTCAAATTGCAGAAAATAAAGTAAAAACAGAAAATCTTGAAAAAAGCTGGCGGGAAATGGGACGGTCACTTGACCTTTAGAGGAACAAAGATAAAAATTATACCAAACTTCTTGTGAGAAACCATTCAAGCAAGATGGAGTGAAATATTAAAAGCATTGAAAAAAGAATCACCAACGTATTATCCTACATTCACACAAAAGCCGGCATACTCATGTTTACGGCAGCTCCACACGTATTGCCAAAAACCGATAATAATTAAGATGCCCTTCAATAGAATGAATCAACAATTTGTGTTACATCTATTTAATAAAATGTTAGTGGTAAAAAGAAATGAGCTAACAAGTCTCGCAAAGCATGGATAAGTCTTAAATACATATTGCTAAGTGAAAGGTGCTGAACAGAAAGAGCTGGACACCTCAGCATGAACCCAAATTTAATTTATTTGGGTAGAGATAGGGTCACATGGAAGTATATGTAGGTAAATGTATATACATAGGTTAGTATACACTAAAGTATTTCCTTGCTGCATACAGGACCCAGAAGCAAAGACGCCCCAATAGCAACAAGAACAGCTAACACTCAAATCTTGGTTTCTGGTACCGTTCTTCAGTAATAGGAATCGGGGGTATTTGGAGAAGAGCTTGTTACTGGACTTGGGCAGGAAGCAGAAAAGATGACCTAGACTCTCTTGGCTCTTGTAGGGCTGAAAAAAAGGAAGTTCTCAGAGGAAAAGCTGATCTCCCTCCACAGAGATATGTCTGAAAGCACCAATAATCAAAGCTGGAACAATTTAAGCCACAAAATAAAGGAGTGTCAGATCATAATCCAAAGTATAAAACACGTATCCATGAGTCGAAACTGCTACAAACAAATGAACAAATAAATAAATGAGATATAATTAAAAAGAGAGAACCACAACTTCTGTGCAGAAGAATTCCCAATGTTTTATTTAGCTAGTCTACTCTGGAGGACATGGAGCAAAACTTCCCACACTTTGAATGGGAGCTGCACATAGCGGCATCATTGCACAAATACGATCTGAAAAGGGAGAGGGAAACTTTCCAGTGGGGAAACTGGAGAAACACTTCCTCAGCTGGTTCACACTAACACGTCCAAATTATGGGGACAACATCTACCGCTGACATGATGTGAGCAGATTGTCAGCTTCCCTGTGGCATTCCTCCCCAAAACACATGACCCCATCTGAGTATGAGACAACAATTAGACAAATACCAAGTGAATGACATTCTGCTATGTACTTGACCAGTGCTTTTCATGGGATGCTCGAATAGCATAAAAAAAGGAACCTAGTTCAAACTAAGGAAATCTGAGTACAGTGTGGTTTTTAGTTAATGATACTATATCAGTACCAGTCCATTAATTGTGATAAATAAATATAAGATGTTAATTAGGGGGAAGCTGGGTGTGAGGTGTATAGGAACTCTCTGAACTATCATTATTTTCCAGTAAAAGGAAAATGGTTATACAATTAAAAGTTTGTTTAAATTACTCACTGGCTAGGCTTAATAGAACATAGGAGTCCATGTGAAAAAGAGCCATGAATCTGAATGTAGACCAATGGGAATTTTCTAATATGAAGAGCAGAGAAAAATTTTTGAAAATAAATAAACAGATCCTCAGTGAACTGTGGAAAAAAATACTTTTCTATAATATGAGTGATTTTAGACCTACAGGCAGAAAAGACAGAAATTGGAGCAAAAGCAAATACAAAGATTGTGACCAAAATTTCCCCGAATTTGGTAGAAACTATCAACCTGGACAACCAAGAAATATATAATATCCAGCAGGGAGAAATACAAATGGAATTGAACCTAGGCACAAAATATTCAAACTACAGTTATGCACCAAAGATAAGTGACCAGCTAAAACTCAGACACAGGAAAGAAAAGACATAATCTTCAGGGGAACAACAAACCAAATCATGGCTGACTTGTCATCAAAGACAACTGACATCAGAATTATACAATAAATGTTTAAGGTGCTGGAAGAAAAAAAAAAATCACTCAAATATAATTTGGAAATAGAGGGAAAAAAAGTTTTTCACATCAGCAATAGCTGAGAGATTATGTCACCAACAGATCTTTACTACAAAGATTGCTAAAGGAAATGCTTCGTGCTAACGGAGAATGAAAACAGATGGAACAGAGCACGATAAATGACCATTTTATGAGTGAACATAAAAGACTATCTTTTAAAATATTTGAAGACATTTTTTTATTAAGTATAGTTGACATACAATATTATATTAGTTTCAGGTGTACAACATAGTGATTCTACGTTTATATACCTTACAGTGTGATCACCACAGTGTCTAGTAACAATCCGTCACCTTACAGAGTTATTGTTATTGACTATATTCCTTATGCTGGGCATTACATCCCTGTGATTCATTGGTTTTATTCCTGGAAGTTTGTGCTTCTTATCGCCCTTCACCTGTTCACCCACCCCTCACCCCTCTACCCTTGGGCAACCATCATTTCATTCTCTGCACCTAATGAGTCTATTTTTGTTTTGTTTATTCGTTGTGTTTGTTTTTTTTCAATTCCTCATGTAAGTGAAATCATAGGGTATTTGTCTTTCTCTGTTTGACTTACATCAGTTTGCATAATGCCCTCTAATTTCATCCATGTTGTCACAAATGGCAAGATTTCCTTCTTTACTTATTGTAGAATAATATTTCTTTATAATATCTATATCTATATCGATATACCTCTCTCTATATATCTCTATGTATATGCATATATATCTTTTTTATCCATTTATCTATTGATGAACACATAGGTTGCTTCTATATATTGGCTATTGTAAATAAAGCTGCAATGAACATAGGAGTGCATATATATTTTTGAATTAGTGTTTTTGTTTTCTTTGGATAAATGCCTAGAAGTGGAATTGTTGGATATTATGGTAGTTCTATTTTTAATACTGTAAGGAGCCCCATGCTGTTTTTCATAGTGGCTACACTACTTTACACACTGACTAACAGTGCATGAGTGTTAACCATTTCTCCACATCCTCCCCAACACTTGTTATTTGTTTACTTTTTGATAATAGCCATTCTGATGGTTGTTAGGTGATAACTCATTATAGATTTGCTTTTCCCTGAGGCTGAACATCTTTTCATGTCTGTTGGCCATCTGTATGTCTTGTTTGGAGAAATGTCTACTCAGGTCATTTGCTTATATTTTAAATCCGATTTTTTTTCGTTTTTATGTTGAGTTGTATGAGTTCTTTATATATTTTGTATATTAACCTCTTATCAGGTATGCGATATGCAAATATCTTATCCCATTCAGTAGGTTGTCTTTTCATTTTGTTGATGGCTTCCTTCACTGCAAAAGCTTTTGATTTTGATGTAGTCCCATTTGCCTGTTTATACGGTTGTTGCCCTTCCCTGGGGAGATAGAGCAAAGAAAAGAATTGCTAAAACCTATGTCAGAGTTTACTGCCTATGTTTCCTTTTAGCAGTTTTATGCTTTCAAATTATACATATAAGTATTTAATACATTTTGTGTTTATTTTTGTATATGGTATAAGAAAGTGGTCCATATTAATTTTTTTGCCTATATCTATACAGTTTTTCCAACACAATTTACTGAACAGACCATCTTTTCTCCATTGTATATTCTTGCCTCTCTTGTCATAGATTAATTGATCATATAAACATGGATTTATTTCAGGGCTCTATTTTGTTCTATTGATTTACGTGTAGTGACAGTACCATACTGTTTTGTTTACTATAGCTCTGCAGTGTATTTTGTTTTCAGTGATTATAATGCTTCCCACTTTTTTCTTTCTCAAGATTGCTTTGGCAATTTGCAGTATTTTGTGCTTTCATATGAATTTTAGGATTGTTTGTTCCAGTTCTGTTAAAACCGTCATAGGTATTTTGATAAGGATGGCATTAAAGGTTGTATGTTTCTAGGAATTTACCAATTTCTTCTAGATTATCCAATTTGTTGGTGTATAGTTTGTTCACAGTATAATTTAATGATCTTTTGTATTTCTGCGCTTTCAGTTGTAACTTCTATTTAATTTCTTATTTTTTTATTTGGGTTCTCTTTTTCTTGATAGTGTTGCTGAAGTTTTGTAATTTTTGTTTATCTTTTCAAAGAACTAGCTCTTATTTTCATTGACTTATTTATTTATAATCTTATTTTGCTTATTTCCACTCAGATACTTATTATTTCCTTCCTTCTATGAATGTTGGTTTTGTTTGTTCTTGTTTTCTGTTTTTTTTTTTCTTTCCAGATCATGTAGGTGTAATGTGGGATTCTTTATTTGGGATTTTTCTTATTTCTTGAGGTTAGGCCTGTATTGCTATGCACTTCCCTCTTAGAGCTGCTTTTGTTAATTACCGTAGATTTTGGAGAGTTGTGCTTCCATTCTCATTTATTTTAAGATATACATATATATGTATACATACCATTGTGGTTAGAAAATATACCTGATAAGACTTTAATCTTCTTGAATTTATTGTATTTTGTGACCTAACATGTAATCTATCCTGGAAAATATTGCATATGCACTTGAAAGGAATCTGTTATCTGAAGCTTTTGGAAGAAATGTTCTGCTAATACCCTGTTTCCCTGAAAAGAAGACCTAGCTGGGCAATCAGCTCTAATGCGTCTTTAGGAGCAAAAATTAATATAAGACCCGGTATCATATCATATCATATCATATCATATCATATCATATCATATCATATCATATCATATCATATCATATCACATCATATCATATCGACCTAGTCTTATAGTAAAATAATATATAAATTATATTATTATAATTTATATATTATAATATATATAAATTTAAATTTATATATATTATATAAATTTTTGCTCCAAAAGATGCATTAGAGCTGATGGTTCGGCTAGGTCTTATTTTTGGGGAAACACTGTATCTATTAAATCCATTTACTATTATATGGTGTTTAAGGCCAATATTTCCTTATTGTTTTTCTATCTGGATGATCTAGTCATTGATGTAAATTGGGTATTAAAGTTCCCTATTGTATTACTGTTGATTTCTCTCTTTATAGCTATTATTATTTGATTAACATATTTAGGTACTACTGTATTGGGTGTATAAATATTTATAAATCTTATAGCCTCTTCTTGGATTGGCCCCTTTATTGTTATGTAATGCCTTTCTTTGCCTTTTTTCGTTTTAAGTCTATTTTGGCTGATATGAGTATTAATACCCCAGCTTTCTTTTTGTTTCTATTTGCATGGAGTATTTTTTTCATCCCTTTACTTTCAGTCTGTGTGTGTCTTTCAGTCTGAAACTAGTGAAGCATTTAGTCCATTTACATTTAAAGTAATAACTAATAAGAATGAATTTATTGCCATTTTATCAATTTTATTGGTTGTTTCTGTAGTTCTCTCCTGTTCATTTTTTTTTCTTTCTTTTGGTTTCTTTCCTTGTGGTTTGTTGATTTTCTTTAGTGTTATGTTTGGGTTTTTTTTCCTCTTATTCTTTGAATATCTTTTGTAGGTTTCTTATTTGTGGTTATCATGATACACACACACACACACACACACACACACACACACACAGTCTATTTAAGCTGATAGGCATTTAAGTTTGAACATATTCTAAAAACGTTACATTTTTACTCCCCCCTCCACAATTTATGTTTTTGACATCATGTTTTATATCTTTTTGTTTTGTGTATTCCCTAAGTAATGCATTTGTATTTGATTTTGCTACTTTAGTCTTTTAACCTTCATACTAGATTTTTAACTGACTGATTCACTTTACTATATATTTGCCTTTAACCATAAGCTCTTTTCTTACATATATATGTATATATGTATATCTGTATATATATACAGATATACATACAGATATACATATATACATATATACACATAAAATACACATATATAAAATAGTCTTTTCTTCCTGCTTAAAGAAGACCTTTAAATAATTCTTATAAAGCCAGTTTAGTGGTGATGAACTCCTTTAATTTTTTGCTTGTCTGGTAAACTATCTCTCCTTCAATTCTGAATGATAACCTTGCTTGGTAGTGTATTCTGGGTTGTATGTTCTTACCTTTTAGCACATTCGGTATATTCTGTTACTTCCTTCTGGCCTGTAAAGGTTTTTGCTGAGAAATCAGCTGATAGCCTTATGGGGTGTCCCTTGTATGTGGCTAGCTGTTTTTCTCTTGCTACCTTCATGTGTCATATATATATATAACATATATGTATGATAGATGATATATATATACGATATATGTGTCATATATATGATATATGTCACATACATAACATATATGACATATACCATATATATGATACATGCATGGGACATTTTATATATATATATATATATATATATATATATATATATATATATATATATATTCTAAAAATAATAATAATAATAATAACCAAAACATTTAAAAATGAAGAGTACAGTTGGATGACTTAGACAATTTAAGTATAAAACTACTCTAATCAAGTCTTATTGGTGTAAAGTTAGATGCTTAGGTTAATGAAATATAAAAGATCACCCAGAAATCAATGTACACACATATGGTCAGTTGGGTTTTGGAAAGTATCCCAAAATATTTCAATGAGGAAAGGATAACCTTTTCAACAAATGATGCTGGAGAAACTGTATATTCTACACACACACACACACACACACACACACACACAATCAATTCTTACCTAACATATGTACAAATTTGTTCCTCAAAATATTGACTCTAATTTATAATATATATATATGTGTGTGTATATATATGTGTGTAATTTTTTTTTTGTAGAAAACACACAGAAAACTGGATAAAGATACCTTAAACATAGAACTCTGCCGTGGATCCCTGGATATTACAACATACACAAAAAATAATTTGCAATGCATCATATATATGAACATAAAATCTATAACTATAAATATTTTCGAACAAAAACTAGCATAATATTTCCATGACTTTGGAGGTAGGCAAATATTTTTAGAAAGAAAAAAAGGACTAATCTTAAAAAAATAAATTGATAAATTGAAATTCAGCCAGATTAAAAAACTTGTTCTCATCAAAAGATATTTCTGAGGGAATGAAATGGTCAGTCACAGATAAGGAGAAAATATCTACAATACACATCTCCATATTGCATAATAATGCTTTATAAATCAATAAAAAACAATAAAAACAGATATATGACTTGAACAGTCCCTTAACAAGATAGATTAAATGTCCCATAAGTTCATGAAAATATGCTCATCATAGTTTGCTAATGGGAATCTAGTACGTATTATAATCACTTTTACATAGTTTTTGGCAATTGTCAATAAAGTTAAACTCACAACTTCTATAATCCAATAATTCCACTCCTACACATTTACCCAAGATAAAATTACACACATACTCACACACACACCCACCAAAGAACTTGCTCAACCATGTTTATTTTAGCTTTATACATAATATTCAAATACTGGAAACAACTCAAATGGCCATCAAGTGGAGAATGGAGAAACAGATTTGCTTATATTTATGTAATACTTAGACTACTCAGTAATAAAAAGACTGAACTTGTAATACATCTGTCAACATGGATAAATCTTCCAAACTTTATGTTGTGTGACACAAGACAGATATAAAGTATTAAATACTATATGATTCCGTTCATATAAATATCTAAAAATTGTGTAGCAAATCCATGTTAACTGAAATCAGAAAAGTGATGGCCTATGGGGTGTGTGGTGAGCATGAAAGAAATTTCTGAGACCATGGAAATAATCTAACTCCTTTAGGGTCTGGGTTACACAGACCCACACATTTATAAAACCCATTTAATTGTACATCTACAAATTTTTCGTTTTACTTTATGCAAATTTCTCCTCAGAAAATAAGTGAATTTTGTTACGTTTTCATTCTTTCTGTAATTTAGAGTTCTGTGTATATTGTCACGTTATGTATTTCTTAAAGTATTGATACATAAAAATAATTGATACATGAAACCGTAGTTTTCTCATATTTCAAGCTGTTTTTCATCATGCATTTTTAATACTATTTGCCTGTAAAGTTTTATGGGGACTTGACCATCATTGTATATGAAAATTCTATCAATAGAAATTATTATTTAGATTTTTAAATTTTGAATTCTACTTTACCTGCCATCGTTAGTGTTACTCTGTTTGCTAATGTATTTATAACTCTTTCTTTTGTTTTTAACTCTTTTGTATTTTTCAGTTTTAGGCTTTTCTCTTGTAAACTGGTTTCAGTTGAGATTAATTTATATTTCACTGTGGTTGTTTATTTCCTTTGCATTCATACTCATAACTGATGGTTTGGATTATTACCTTCTGTTACGGCTTATTTATTTATTTTTTAGACTACACCCTCTCTGCTGTTTTGACTCCTAGTGATTTCAAAGGCAAAGTCCTAACTATTAAACTAAAGGATGCCTGTCAGTTATTCTTTTTAACCATTAATATGAAGAATAAAGTCGTACCTACTACACATAAGATAAGAAACTCTGGGCATTCTCATTTGTTGACCCCACCTGCTCTCCTCGCCACTGAATTTGTGCTGATATAATATTAGGCTGAGTTGTTTTAATCAACATATTATGTTTCTATTTTCATGATTATTTCCAAGCCTTGATTTAGTGTCCGTGGATTATAGTTTGAATAGGATACGCTTCTGCTGTTGGAGAACATGGAATCTAAGCCTGCCTCGTCCAACCTCTCCATTTAAAAAGCATGATTAAATTAATAATATAGATGCTGTCAGTCCTAAAGATTAAACATGGAGGGCATGGAATTCATTTCTTAAATTTATTTGATTACTTTTGAATAAGTAATTCAAATTGTATGAATATTTTTGTTTCAGGAGAAAAAATGTATTATAGAGTCACTTATGTCCCAAAACAAATAAACAAACAAACAAACAAACAAAAAGTTTTCCAGAAATTCAGGCTATATACTCGTACATGCTATGCAGCCCAATGAAAGCACAGAGCAAGAGGCTGGTGTCCCCAGTGTGTCCCCCCCTGAATATGCACACACGGCAATGCTGCCACCATTGCACTGTGTTCATGGCTCAGTCTACACCTCTATCTACTACCTGCATGGCTAGAAGAAGCATCCTACATCAATACGTACAAGGAATGATCTGTTACATAGGACACCATGTGGGAGAAGAGAGGTGGAATGCTGTTAACAAAAATTAATAGCTAAAGAAAAATGCCCCCGACTCATGGTATTTCAAAGATGCATGTTGAGAACACACATCTTCCCTGCTTGGGAGAACGGCTTCCCAGGAGCCACAAGCAGGCAATCCGTGGCTTCCTTTGGTTCTTTGTGCTTTTTGTTTTCATCTCGCATGAATGTTCTAGTTGTTGGGTGGTTGGTTACACCAGACCATAATAGTGTTTTCTCATATCTCCTGTAATGAACAGAAATCTGGCTGGTTGTGTCCTGGTCTTTGTGACCATCTCTTTTCTCTGGTGGAGTAGAAGCAAGGGGGAGAGTTGGCTCTAGGTTTTCTAGAAAAAGAACTATGCATAAATTACATGTTTGCTAACAGAGCTAATATACTAAATATATTCTTGTCTATGAATAAAATAAATTACTAAGTATATATTACTAATAAAGACATATGAAATCTTTCACATTATGTCAAATTATCAGAATTAAGACGCTTGAGAGAGGGAGGGCAAACCAATAAACTGAAATATGCTGAGCGATCATTAGAGCTGGGTGTGATAATTGAAATTTGCTTTGCAGTAATAGCATTAAAAATTCATAAGTATGCTGGTCTTTCCCTGTCCCTCTCTGTGAGGAGTTAAAGCACATTGGGAAAGGATGCTTAGGATGTGTGCACATTGTTAGCAGAAATGCTGAACACAGGAGGCGAGTGACAGACGTAGGGAGAGATGGAGTGTGTGTTAGCTGAAGGACTCTGTGGATCTGGAATTTCAGTGTTTTTCCAAGGAGTGTGTGTCCTTACCATCTCGTTTTAAACTCCTGGAGAAGATTTTTTTTTCTTATTTATAATCTCATAATGCCTTCTAAAGTGTTTTTTATAGTTGGCTATTATCCTGGAGAGATTAATGTTACAAATTGTTCCATCTCTTAAGATGAAATATTCCATCATCTATTAAATTACTATTGTAGAAAAGTTCCATGTAGGATGAAAACAGTTGCCATTAACGTCTTCTCTCCCAAAGTGTCCCTGATAAATTTGTGTAACAGACATGCTATATATAAACACTCAGTATATGTCAATTAATACAAGAGTTTCTAAGGTACATTATTTCACAAAGGTGTCTGACGTTATCTCATCATCATCATCAATTCATGAATTCATTTTCTAAAGCTTTGGGTATTGAGTGTGAAACATTAGTTATGGTTTGAACTCTTAAAAATTCCATACTTTGTGTTAGGAGGGGGTCTGTCAAATATAAAATGCATTTTGCTGAATATATTTTCCTTAAAAAATGTCCTGTGTGTTTTAAGGACAATTTGGCCATGTGGTTTTAATCCATTTAATGTTAGCTTACTAAAATGTTTATTTGTAAGAGGTCTTAGAAGTTCAAGAAGCCTTAAGAATTTGATTTAACAGCCATTTAAAGCATTTATCTCAAAAAAGGATATCTCTATCTGCTAAGAGCAAACCAATTAACATCTCTCATGGCTGGGTATTCCATAAATCTTGAATTTCAAAATGTTTTGATACATTGTAAAAAATTGACTATTTGTGGTCATTCTCATCTTAAGGCTTTAAAAGCTGGATTCTAGATTTCATGATTATATAGTATACTAGATGCCAATCTATTCAAACCATCCAAGATAGGTGCCCTAATAACACTGCTGTATTAAGAGTGTAACCTTATAATTACATATCATGGAAGGCAGAGTTGCATCCATTTACAAATTCCTGAAATGGTATTTGAAATGTTCAAGTCTAGCATTTGCCAGGTTGATGCTATGTATAAATTATCAGCTCATATCCCCGATTACCCTATTTAGCAAAGACTAAACAATAATTTATTTGGCTCTAACTCAGGTTCTAGTAATTTGCTTTTGGCTTGACAGTACTTACTGGCACAAAGGGTTTCTAGAACAGTTGATATTGAAGGGACATATTAAATAAAATGTCAATAATTATATTAAATTTTGTCACTGATTTTGCTGTGGCTTCACTGTCAGGTGGGGGTCCCTTGTCCTTATGGTGCTTGCTACATAGGCTATGTTTCAGGCCCTATCTAGGATATGTTATGTCCCCAGGAGGAAAGTTGTAGTTCTTTTTAGAATGTTCAGTTTCCAAGGAACTATTATTAGCAGTCGCTTCCAAGAATATGACATAACAAAAGTTGCTGCAAAATCATAACCCCCTCTGGCATGGCTGTCCTACATCCTGGTACTTTTACAGATGCGAGACCTTGCAGCCACACATCCCAAGTAGTTTTGAGCACATACTCCGCCCTACGGAATAAAGCACGATTCCTACTCTAGAGGCCCTCAGGCAGATGCTGATATTAGAGACATGATTATGAAATGACCGAGGTGGTGAAGGGCATCTGGTTCAGAACATGTGGCTTTACTCTGCTGGATATTTCAATTGCTGTCTCTCTCTCTCTGTACCCTCTGCCCCCAATGGAAACCAACAAAGACCATGGGCTCATGCATGGCGCCCACTGTTATGAAAACATGGACTTGGGTGGTGGTGCTCTTGGGCATTCCACCCTGACTGACATTTTCTGCAGGACAGCCAGTGAGGCACTTACTGATACTTTTACTCACAGAGCCTGTTTTTGTTTGTTTGATTTTTTGTTTTCCAGTTTGTCTTATTGGTGACATAAGTGCATTAAAAAAAACAAATAAAAACAAAACAAAACAAAAAAGAAACTCTCCTCCCAAGGATCCTGTGAAAATGAAATCACAGATCACACCTGAAAACACTTGGAGACAGATCCCAGGGGAGTGACATGGACAAAGTTCTGGGACTGATCCACTGGGTACTGTGGACATCACATAGAAGCTCTAAGTGGTAAGATCTCAAAAGCTGTGGAAAAGTTGTGAAGGTTAATTTACATCACATAATTTTCAGGATGTAATACAGTGCCTGGCACAAAATACACACTCAACAGTTGTAACTCTGTTTTCTTTATCTTGCCTGTGTAATTCTCTTATCTCCAAAAACGCTAAGAAAATTATTGCCACGAACACAGCCCCTGGATAAGGGAACCAACCATGGTCATATTTGCAAAAACCAAAACTAAAAAAACAGAGTTTCAATAGGCAATTGTTTTCATTCTTTATTTATCCAAAAGCTGTTGTCTTCACGCTAAATGCCCATTAGGAGATTTATAAAAATAGTTCCTACTTTTAAAAATGACATGTTTTCACTGTACAAAATATTTTTCCAACCTGGTTGTTATTGTTTTTCACTGTTATACCTGGTTATTAAAATTTCTTGGAAAACATAATTTTAATATCCACTATTCAACTGTACCATGTTGATGTAAGTATTTTCTTATTTTTGTATATTTGTATTTTTTTCAAAACTCCCATAGAAAGAATGTTACAAAAAATCATTGCATATAAATCTTTTCTTGAATATTTTCATTGGATATAAGTGGAATTACCGGTTCCACTTACATATGTATAAATCTTTAATAATATCTAACTTTTTGGATACATTGCTAAATTGATTTTATGAAATATTGCATCAATTTTTACTCAGAGCAGCCAACAATCTCTAAAAGAGGCTATATTACCAAACCCTTCCAATATCGACTATTGTAATGTTCATGCTTTATTAATCTGCTATAAGGTATTTTATTTTTGTTTTGATTTTACTAGCAATATTAAACTATTTTTATGGTTATTACTGTTTTTCACTTTCTCATCTGTTAAATTTATATTTATCTTATTTTCCCCACTCTATAACTGGGGTTTTAGCAATAATCATACAGGTACCTAAAATGTAGGTACCTAATACTTAGTCATATAGGTACCCTGTATGTTAAAGATATGACTATTTTCATATTTGTTACAGAGATGTTTTCATAGTTTTCCACTTTTAATTTTATTGCTGCCATATAGGTGTTTTAAGTGTAGTATTTTTGTTCTGAGACATATAACTGGTTTTCCTCCTTAGAAAATGTTTTATCAAGTGATCAGATAATTATTTGACTCTACGTTCATTTAGCTTGTGTGATTTAATTTTTACATGTTTCTATAATTTAACTGAAATTTTCTTGGATTTTCATAAGAGGCAATGATCTATTTTATTTTATTGGTAAAAAAAACAAAACACAGCAAATAATGACATGTATTTTTGATGTGTCACTCAAGTGAAAGGGTCAGCCTTGCTCTTTTAAAGTCACAACTGCCTCTGTGCTATGCGCCACGCTGTGGTTAGCTAGGTCTAAACTGGGTTTTGTAAGTTATCAGTCACTGGGGTCTCCGTGATCATTTGAAACTCAACTTGTTAGGGTGCTTCCTTGAGGTTCCAATGCCTTTGCCATGGACGTGACCCTAAATTAAAATGTATGAATTCCAAGTTGGCTCCCACTGGGGTGGCTCTCCCACTGGCCTTAAAGCTGTTTCCTGTAATACAGAAATGTGCAGTCAGATGTGGCCTCGGGACGAAATGTCCTCTCTCAGCACAAGCAGTCTGGTCAATAAGTTAATGGCATGAATCGATGAGAAAGATTTGGAAGCGATCTTAATGAAAGAAACAACGGCTGACACAAATTATGTTTCTGATGCGGTGACAGAGCACAGGGAGTGCGGCTGGGTGGCGCCCCATCAGGCCCCAAGCCCCTCCCACACTTCCTGGTGTTTGTTCCAAAACAGATACAGGAATCTCAAGTGACTGGGGTGAGCCCAGCCACACCTCCCCAACACATTTATGATTCCTCCCACCACGGTTTACCTCTGAAAATGTTAGTCGATGACTAGAGTTCTCTCTCTTTTAAAAATTTAGGTAATTCTTTAGACTTCCTGATCTATGAAAATAGACAAATAATAAAATAATAAAGCAGCTCACAGTGTGATTTGCAAAGCTTCATTTTATTTCTTTTATGATTATGCGATACTGGTTTTTGTAATGAGCCAAACAAATGAGCCAAACAAGAAAGAAGAAGCTTCATAAAACTCTGCTATTCATGCAGGAGCCTGTGTAATGTTGTAGCTGCATAGCCAAGCGAGAATTAATCACTCATCTTAGAGAAAAGAAGACTTAAAATTTGACAAGGTAAAACGCATTTAAAACGAAACAAAAAAGAGTGAGGAGTGGCATAGAGAGAGAGAGAGAGGGACTACGGCACAAAAGGGGAGATGAGTGAAGGGAAGGAGGAGAAGGGAGGAGAGCAGACAGCCCTCCGTCCTCTGGCAGGACACCGAGTCGTCTCAAGGCTGTAGCCAGGGTCCCCAAGTGGTTTACTCCGAGACGTGGTTTAAAGAGACATCCATTTGTGATGCCAGCAGTTTCAGCATTGAGCTAATGGGCCTTCAAAGATCAATATGTAAACCCGCCCACTAGAATGAGTGGGAACCTGCTCCTCCAACAGCTTCTGTGAGCCAGAAGACGCAGCTGGTGTTAAATAACCTTTTCTAACCAACGCTCAGAAAGGCGCAGGTGCTAGTGACAGGTATTTCTCTCCCTGTTGGCCCTGAACTGGTGGGCAGAGACACTCCCCTGAGGAAGCCACAGAGCCACCAGCAGCAGTCCGGGTCACCATGCCACACCTTCCATCTCATTTCCGTGGCAGGTGTTAAGATAGTCAGGAACCCTCACCAGATGCATTGTCATCTTCGGCTGCCGGCTGGGAGCTTGGCCACTATTGTCTGGGCAAGGGAGTTCGGAAGCCTCTAAATAGAGCAAGGGTTTAGAACATACTCTTAAAAAGTAGTTCATAGCAAAGTCACAGCAACTTAGACGACACTAATGAGGCTACAGTTCTGATAATTAATGAAATCTTATCACCTTAGAGGAGAGATTGTAGCAGAAATTTAGAATGTATTTCTGTGGCGTTAGGCTGACATTAAATGTGTTCAGTTTGGCGCCTTACCACTGGTCACTCCCCAACACTACGTGCCCTTTATTGTAAAACTCTTAGAAGAGCCTGATCTCTGTGCCCATCCCAGACTGGTGAGGAGGGAAGAGGACGTGGTGTCGTAGCCATATTTCACCTTCTCTTCTTCCTTGAGGAATTAAAAGAAAATGAATCTGAGGTTAGAGTATAGCAATTTTCCACATATTTTGTTGTCAATTCAAAGGACTACAGTTTATTTTTTATTTGATAGCAAAGCAGCAGGGACACCGAGCGTTCTGTCCCTGTCTTTCTCATTACATCACATGCTATTAGTCTACACTGCAGGTGAGAATCCAAGTAGACACACTTGCTGGTCTCTATTTGCAAATCCGTGCCCACAGCAGAGCACACCTCCATGCAGACTTAGAATTGGAGGGTAAACTCTACCTGCGTGATATGCTGGTTGGAGAAAATTCTATCCCTAAGGAAAAGCATATACTTTTTATACACATGTCTAAAATACATCATATATTCAAGGATCTAATATGCTCAGTGGGCCTCTTATTTTGAGGACCAAAATTTAGATCCAAGTTGTGTATGATGCTTATCCTCACCCAGTTCAACAAAAATGTGTGTGCTGTTTGCAATCTATGAGATGATATCTATGGACACGTAGAAATTCAGAGTCCAAGTCTGAAGCCCTTACCAGCTGACTGTTCCACGTGCCTGGACATGGCGTGCACGCTTGAGACTCTTGCCTGAAATTTATCAGCAGAAGGGATTGGCTGACTCTTTGAAAAGGAAAGTTTGGGATCTATCCCACCAACTCACGTCTCTTTATTACTCCGTCACTTCCCATTATGGAAAATCACACTGTCTCCAAAATGACATTTGGATACATGGGTAACAAAGTTCTAATGTGACTGTATAAATTCCCATCTGTTAGGTTCAGACGTGAGGCAGGGCGATTGATGGGTCTGATACATATGTTACGTCTCCATGATAGTTCCCTACGTGATATCACTCCAGGAAATCACACAGCTGGACTGTCACAGCATCTGAACACTCTCTTCCCTTCTCTGTGCAATGATCTCAGAAAATTAATGAAGTGCCTCGACACAGAATGGAAGCGAACCTGGTGATGAATGCAGATACACCCCCAACAGGGCCACCTTGGTCCTGTCCCCTCCTTATTAACCCACTGATTAGAGACCACCCTCCTAACCCAGAGGCAGCAGGCTGCAAAGAGCACAGGTATTTGGGGCTTAAACGATCAAAAGTGACAGCCGCTCTCTAACCACATGTCAACTTCATGTCCAAACTTCATTTAGAAAGGGACCTCCTGGGTCAATGCTGCCCACTATGGCAGGCGGCTCTCAGAACACAGCGTCGTTTCTCCTGCTTTCAAAGTTCAGTTTGTGTAGCATCTGAAAAGAGGAACACTTACTTAGCAGAAGAAAGAAATGTTCTTGCTCCTTAAGAACAAGTCATCTCTGAGCGTCTCAGCCTGTGAGGGAGGACGTGGTGAGATGACACCCTTTACGAGGGCTCGGCTGGCCCTGGGCGGTTCAGGAGAACGCAGGGAGATACCTGCGAGTGTACTTTACCCCCAAATCTGTACTACAACAGTTGTGGGCAAGTGTGCCTGGGGCCATGGGGCTCAGTCAGCTAAGCTTGCCTGATCAGCGAGGTATCTCAAGTCTAAAGCCCTGAACAGCGAAACCGAGGCCTGTTCTCATTTCTGGTTCTGCCACGGACATAGAAGGTGGATTTGGGCAACTTATTTCATTCCTCAGAGCCCAGGAATCCCACCATGTAAAATGTGAATAATGGTAATAATCACTATCAGCATGTTTCATAAAGAAAAGGTATTTCCTCTTCTATTAGCTGTAATTTATGTGCGCATATGCATAAATACACATGTCAGGTTGAGCTCTTCAGAAGAAACATCATTTAAATGCAAATTGCCATTACTGTTTTGCAAATAATTCGAGAATGAATAATGGCTGCCATGGAAAAAATATATATCTCCCTTACGCATTTTGTAATGTGCCATAATTTGCGTTTACGTTGGGCAATCCTTTTTCTTATTATTTCTGTTATTAAATACAAACTGTAACTTGGAATGGGTTAGTTGGATGATAACTTGTTTCAGACCACTTGAGTCTAATAGTGCTGTTAAGAGGCCAGAGGCAGGTTCTGGAGGGAACAGGGACTCAGCAGTGGGGCTGCATGTGTGTACGTGAACAGGCGGAATCGCACACGGCCCACAATGCATCTCCTACATTGGCGAGCCCATTTCCTAGAGGAAGTAGTAGGTACATTTTCCAAACTTGACTCTGAGGTGATCCTGCCTGGGCTGACTTTCCCAGTTTTGTGTTCCAAGTGGAGGGCGTTCCAATTTGGGAGTCTAAGATCTGACTGCATCACGGCAGGGCAGAAGCACACATCAGCATTAGAGCTAGCATCTACCCATCAATCAATCATCGATCGATAAACAAATAAACACAAGAGAAACTCACCATCCACTTCACTTACGTACAGTCATAAAACTAGCTTGACTACCCATCCATGGCGGCAATACATAAATCAAAGCCATGCTGAAGTGGCTGTATTACCAGGGCAGCTGAACTCTTCTGAAGACCCAGCTGAAAACCTAAGTAAGCAAGTGACAGAATTGGTCCTTTTCATTAAACCTGTTTTCCTTTAACAACAACTTGATGGGCCATCGTCTGCTCTGAACTCATAGATGGGAGCGAGGCCCATCCTTGTGTCTTCTGTGCAATAACGCTAGTTTTGTAGCCTCATTCTTCCTTCCATAAGTACACCATCGCACTGGGCACAGTCTCGGGGTGGGGACAAACCCATCCTTCGGGGCGTGCCAGCTGCTCTGGAGGATCAAAGGGTTGTTCTCCAGTGATGCCCCCCGCACGCACACACCCATACACGTGAGAGACTCAGGGATGCCCTCAGGATGCCCCACAACACCCTTGAGAGCCATCGCACCTCACGCACCCCTTACTAAGGGTCACCAGGTGTGTGGGAGGTCCAAGTCCAATGCCAAGGGGTCCACACGTCAGTAAGCAAGTGGGCCTGGAACTGCGCCTCACGGACACGTCACAAAGGCACAAGCATTGGGCGCCATGATGTGGTGTGAGGACTGAGGGCTCCGAGGCAGCAAACTCCAAGTACTGATTTGCAGGCCATGCAGCCAACAGAGGCTGTGCCTCAGAAGGGACCCCTGCACGACAGTGTGTATGTGGCATGCGGAGGCTGTGCACCAGGCCGCACACAGGTAGTGGGGTTATAAAAACAATAACCCCACGCCCCCAAACCGTGTTCTACAAGGAAACGTCCCTTTTTTCCATTCTGTGTGAGGTTCATATTATGGCTTCTGTCTGAAGGCAAGATGGTGAGCTGCCACGCTCCCCCAGGGGGACATCATGACTCAGACCTTGGTTCCCACTGCTTGGCCCTTGGTGCGTTTGCCAGGTGGCTGCCCCAGCGTTTGTTTATCTGGCAGAGTGAGGGCAACCTGAGAGAGAGGGTGGGAGCCCGGTGAGCTCTGTGCTGATTCACAGGCAGATGTCCCATTACCTCACCTTTTTGTGTCAGCAAGTCAGCAGCATCAGATGCACGGATTTTATTCAGACACAGTCTGTTCCTTCTTCTAAGGACACCCCACAGCTGATGGGGCGTGCCCTGGTGGGACTGCAGGTGATGTCCCCATGCTTCTGGAGGGATGGCATACATCATAGCCATGTTCCTGACTGGTGTTTCAAGTGGCTGCCATTGGCTTAGGCGCCAGGAAGGGTTTAGGCGCAAACACCAGCGTAGACTTTCCACCCTTCCTTACGCATCTCATCCCAAGTATCTCATCCCCTCCCATCCTACGCCAGCCCATCACATCCCAGTCTACTCTATTCCATTCTACTCGGATGCTTGTTTCAGTTCTCCTTCCTATAGTTTGGTCTTTTAAATCACTAAGAAAAACCCCAACCAAAGGCAGCAGAGATGAGGGGTGTGTTAATGAACCAGCTCCTGGTTGTCCCTGGACGGAACCCCGAATGTGAAAGGCTGGGAAAGCAGCAGCAGCATGTGGGGGCTGGTTGGTGTTCTCGGACACTTGCTCAGGTGCACAGGTGATGGGGCGTCTCTCCAGCAGTTCCCGATCGTTAGGGCTCATGGATGACCTTTCACAGCTCAACATGCTGAGAACTTCTGAGCAGGCAGCACGCTCAGGTCCCTGGTGTTCCCAAACCACTGTTCTGACGCCCTTTTCTCCAGGAGGTGTTCTATACCTAGTGTGTGGGAGAGGGGTGCGGCGCCTCATAAATAACGGCTTCCTCAATGCAGAATGACTCATCCTTTCTTAGCTGCAGGGGTGATTGTTCATTTCATAAAGAAATTCCCTTTTTGGCACATATTGGACCAGTTTGGGGCAAGGATGGACACAAGTAAAGAGAAAGCACAAATCATTAGAGTTCAAACGGAAAGTGTGGCGCAGCCAGGTAATTTCTCATGAATTTGTAGTTCCACTTGGCAATTTTACACGTGATTTCAAGAAAGGGACAGTAGTGTGTTTCTTATTGTAATGTTCATGCTGAGAAGTGGCAAAAAATTCCTCATATCTTGATATAAGTAGTTTTAAATGAATGTTAGCTTTAATTCAAATGTTAAAAGGATAAGAGAACACAATTTTTTTTTTTTTTTTTTTAAATGATGCATCTGTCTTCAGTGAATGTCCTGTGAAACAGAACATTTAGGGTGAGTGTCTGTGAGTGATAATTGTCCGGCAGTGTTTCAAATCTAAGTTTTCTCCGTCTGAAGACTGTAATCTCCTTGCAGCCACAGCTCCGTGGTTTGGTCCATGCTGGTGCCTGGAGAATACCATCTGCATGGTTATTAAATGAGAGACTGAACAACACATCAAGGGAAAAATGAAGAAAGCACCACCACACATCTCTCCACAAAAAGTCTTTAGCATCTCAGGAGATATTTTCTTTGCATGTTTTCATTACTAGTCATTCAACATTTCTCACCAGTCAAAATCCATTCACATTTTTTTGGTGGTTATAAGCAGATGGGCAAAAGCTGGAAGATATTTCAACAGATCTGTAAACCTACTCTCCTCTCCAAAAGATTATGAATAGAGAGGTAAAGAAAAAAAAAGCACTTTTGAAATAACTCTTGAGAGAAAGAAAGAAAAAAATATCCAATATGTCTCATTTCTTTTTATTGGAAACTAATAACATAGTTGCCAACTCAAATACTAAACCCAGACTTGTTTCGTTCACAAAAGCCATTGAAAACCTCCTAGGAAACAGTCCCCATAGAAGCCTCATTGAACAATGAGAAAGGGGAAACTTCTAAACTCCATAAACAGAAAGTCCTTCCGTTTTCCTGGGAACGAGGATGAGGGCTTCAGATGAAACCAGCAGAGAAGAAAGGGGAGCTTCCAGCAACTAGTGAACTTGACCAACAGTACTTAGATCCAGGTCACCCCAGGCTGCTCGTGTCCAGTGACGGCATCTCCACACTGACAACTCCAGCAGTGATGCACAGGACAGCTTGTGAATGTCACAGCCAGAGAACAGAACCTTGCCTGTCATGTGGCTTCAAAGCACCTATTAGCGTGAATTGAGAATGTGTTTCTACTCAGCCGTCTCTTCCTGAGCGCTTGGGTCACTTGGGGACGCTGTGCAGGGTGGGGCCTCTGGAATTTCAATTCACCCTTTGATTTCATTAGGCTCTTCAGTCACAGTTGTGAAGGGTCGTGGCAGGGGGGCAGGACGTGTACTTGGAGGGGCGCCACAGGTTGGTTCCAGACTTGTCGAGCTCTAATTGTGTCGGCAGTGATGCAGACTGAGCAAGTCATCCTCAGTCTGAGCCACCAGAGAGAGCCAAGACCTCGTGGGGTAGGACTGCGGGGGACACGATGTCCAGGAGGTATCAGCACACTCAGTGTGTGTTGGGTGTGTGCACGGCCGCACGTTCGTTCCACCACTCCCGTGTCAGGAGCAAGTGTCATCTGATGCTTTCATGGGTAACTCTCGTGAGATGACATGCTCTGGCATACCTTCCACGAAGCTGCCATCCTGGGTTTCAACATGGGAAAGGCCAACATGGGATTATCCAAAGTTGATGGTTTTTAAAGTGCCGGCAGGAGGAAGCCATGGGTGCCCCTTTCAGGAATTACCACTGAGCCTCTCACAGTCAGCAGTCACCTCTGACAAATTGGACACAGTGACATGCCCAGTGTAATCCTGATAAAACTCCAGGGACAGAACTCCGGGCGAGGTCTGTGGAGAATTAAAAGAAAAAAAAAATTTTTTTTTTTTAATTTTTTTTTTTTTTAGACAGACAAGTTATTCAAAATTACGGCGATCAGACACTGATGAGGAAGAAAAATGGTGATACATTTAACAGAAACCACTTAAATGCCACACGTCTTGATAATGTAATATCTCCACAACTGTTTCTGTTTAAAGCTAATAAAAGTAAACATAAGACATCACCATCCTCTACTATCAAATTTATTACTTTGAGCGACAAAATGACAAAATGATTAGCAGTTAATAAGGCCTTGGCTTAAAAGATTGACTGACATTGCATTACTCATTTAATTTCCGCTTCTCTGAGCTTTTTTCCTTCTTCCTTCCAGCATGGAGGGAATTAATATTATCACATCAAAGGCTTTCCTTTAAATGGGGAGAAAAATCATTTAAAAGGACACAGGCTGTGATTATTCAAACTGGGTTATTTGCACCTTGTATATATAACAATATCATGGTACAACTTCATTTCCCTCAAATTGCTGTCAGTCACTAATAGAAGAAATTTGCTTCATTTTATCAGCATCGTTGTATGGAGCCTGGTGGGGGAGGGGTGCTAAATGCGAGATCTGATAAGAAGCAATGAGCAGAGTGCAAGGACCGCCTAGGCCACCCACGTGACAAGCCCAATTCCCCGACTCATGCTCAGTATGCAAATTCTTCTCCTCCCATGTTTCCCATTTTGCTTCTTTCTACTCTTTGTTTCTTTTCCATTCCCCAGTTTTTCTTAAAGAATCGTACACCCAGAGAGATAAGTGCCAGCCTTGGTGGAACCTAGGAGGTAATTAGAGGATGTATAAGTATTTTACTTCCTTTCATTCTCAACCTGGGCAGGGCTGATTTAATGCTTAAAGAAGTGTGTCATGTTCCCCTAGAATGGTTGTATCCGTAGCTGGAATTACCAGGGACCCTATTAGCATTTAGGTTTTAACACCATCTTCTCTCATTGCAGCTGTGTTAGAGCTTGTGTGACAAACAGGTCACTTGTCAAATGTTTATTCTTTCTTCCAAAAAATGAGGGAGTGTGTGCGCTCACCAGTAGGGGAGGCGTGTGGTGGGAGTAGGGAAACACTGACCCCCGTGCCAAAGATGAAGGTCAGGAGCAGCACTGGGTCCCCAAAGCTCCAGTGGCTTAAATCCCGACATCCTGGGAGAGGTCGGGTGGGAGGCCAGCCGTCACGAAAGATTGGAGCAGAATGCCCCCATGTCCGAAAGTTGGAAGACAAGCCTTGTTAATTCAGGAAACTGCACAGTGGACTCGGTCCAGGCCCCGGGGATGAGCAGGCTGTGTGTTGTGCCAGTGAGATAAATTCCCCCTGGCCAGCTCCCCCACACCGGCCATCGGCAGCTCACTGCTGTGCCTGCTTCATTAAAACGTCCAACTCATAGGAAAATCTAAAAATTTATAATGCTTCCTATGGATGGTGGGTCAAGTTCAATGGGCAGGAAAAAACAGTTAAATAGCTCAGGGAATTATTCATAGATTATCATTTCAACAAGTTAGCAATTTTTTTACGAAAATTAAGACTGTCTTAATATCTTCAGAATTTTCATCCTATACTACAGAAATAGACCAAAATTATTCTCTTCCTGGTACAAATCTCTGTGCTTGAGATGCAACATGTTGAGATGATGGGTGTTGTGCCAACAGTATGTTTTTAATCACATTTTATTCAAATAATACCCAAGAATATAATGCAATGTCTGATCGTTACTAAGATGGCAGAATCTGCCTTCTGAGTTGTTCTAGGATTTCAATTTAAAGGTAGACGGAATTCGGGTTTAATCATATTTCAATGTTACAACAGAATTTTCCTAGTTTCTTCTGGTTTACTAGCACTGCCTAAGAGTCAAATAAATATTTCCTTCCTCTGGGAACATGCACTTTCCTTGGTGGATTCACCTTATTTAGATAAGTGGATTCTTCTGCAGATGGATAAGCTCTAAGTAATTATGCTTGTTTAAGAGGCACAGCATTTAACCCAAAGGTTCACCTCGCACGCACATGTCTTGCTTGAGTGTCTTAAAAGTCATTGCTGAACAGAGGGACTAACAAACGTAGTTAGTCCGTGGATTTTGAGAGTATAGGCAAAGCCATCAGGACTCTTGGAGTCACACAGAAAAGAGAAGTCTTAACTCATAGACATTCTGTTCCTGAAGACTCGCCTTGGGTTAAATATCCTACATATATAAGAAATGCCTATAACTCAGTAGAAAAATAAAATAGCAGCCCAATTTAAAACTGGGCAAAGGACTTGAACAGACATTTCTCCAAAGAAGACATACAGATGGCCAAGCATCCATGAAAAGATGCTCAACGTCACTAATCACCCAGCAAATGCAAATCAATACCCAATAAAATATAACATAACATCCATTAGAATGGTTACTGTCGGGGGGGGGGGGGGAAGTTGGCCTGGAAGTGGAGAAAAGGGATTCTTTGTGCACTGTTGGTGAGACCGTAAAACAGTGTCGTTGCTGTGGAAAACAGTATGGAAGTTCCTCAGAAACCTGACAATAGAACTGCTGTGTGATCCAGCATATCCAGTGGGATATAAACCATGTCCCACTGCTGGATACTTACCCCAAAGAACTGAAATAGGGGTCTTGATGAGATATCTGTGCGCCCATGTTCATTGCAGTGCTGTTCAGAAGCTGCCATGGCAAGGAAACAACCTAAATGACCAGCGATAGATGAAGAGATCCAGAAACTGTGGTATGTATTCACAATGGGATATTATTCCACCTTAACCAACAAGTCCTGACGTGTGTAATAACAGGGGTGATCCTGGAGGACCTCGTGCTGAGTGCAACAAACCAGTCACAGGAGGACAAATACTGCAAGGTCCCACTGACATGAGGCATCAAAAACAATCAAATTCAGAGAAGCAGAGAGGAGAATAGTGGTGACCAGGGGCTGGGGGAAGAGAGATGGGGAGCTGTTCTTCAATGGGTACAAAGTGGCAGTTGCATAGGATCAAGAATTTTTAGAGACCTGCTCTATGCTTAGTGCCAATAATTAATAGCACTCTATTATATGCTTAAAATTTGTTAAGACAAAAATCTCATGTTAAGTCTTTTATTCTCTTAAAATTCCAAATAAGTGCTGTGCTATACAATCACAAGCCCAAACGATATGTAAACTTATACCTGGTCGGAATGATGCCGTAGAAACTGAATCTCCGTGAGCCCTGAGAGAGAGAGAGAGAGAGAGAGAGAGAGAGAGAGAGAGAGAGAGAGAGAGAGAGAGGTGTCCTCACAACAACAACCTGCCATCCAACGTAAGCCCAAGCTGCAAACTTTCTGTAAGACACAGGACAAGCAATCAAGTTTCATGGAAAAGAAGAAATAAAATGAAGAAGGCTGTGTCATTAATGTTTTGAATAAGAGAGAGTAAAACCTCCCCAAAGGATAAAGTCTGAAAGGTGCAGGAAGGACTGCTCGTTGGCCTGGTAACCTGCGTGGTGACCTGCCCTGCCCTTTGCTCCCAGACGGAGCAGCAGGTGGAGCTTAGATGGAGGCTGCCCCTCTCTCAGGGCTGAGAATAGCAGGAGGACCCTGAGAAAGTTTGCCATCACTCTGGAGATGTCCCCAGAAACAGAGAAGGGTTCTGAGGCTGAGGACACTGTGAAGGAGCAGACAGTCTTGCTGCCAGAGGCTGAGTAGATTCCAAAGACAACGCTTTGCATCCAGATGTGTGAAAGTTTAAAATGGCTTAAATGAATGATTTTGAGGTTTGTTTGTGTATGAGATGGGAAGCTTCTTAATTATCCAGTTAGCGACTGAGAAGAACAGTTGTCTACAAATGGTCATTTAAATTCCCAACTGCTTAGATGCATAGGAGGGCTGCACGGAGACATGGGGACCTCTGCAGTCCGCCCCGTGCGCGTGCTGTGAACGGCGGGTGTTTACGTCACCGTGGCCATGGTCTCCTGAATAGAAAGTCACCTCTGAATGGCTAACTTCAACAGTAATGTGACATTTCCTACTTTTATTCTGCATCACTGCTTATTAAAGATTTCAACACACATTTTCTCAATCAAGACTGCGTTCCTTTCATGGTCAGACTTGGCGATGTGGGCACTTTTTAAGGACAGGAGGAAAAGGCTTAAAGACTGAGAGTGCATTTGCAAGGCTGGAGATGGCCGAGGTACCTCCATAATCACCTTTTGAGAGGCAAGTGCCACTGACAGACACCTCAGAGTTTGTGATTTGTCCTGTGAATTGAAAACCGCATTGGTCTAGAATTCACTGGGTCCGGGATGAATTCTGAAGACACTGCAAATTTCGTGTTTGGGTGGAAAAAGCATAGCCAGGAAGAGTCTGGGAGTTACTCTGCAAAGCCGTGTACAGAGTGGTTCTGGGTGAAGGGCTGGTTGTCTGTGTGGATACCTCTAAGACACCAAAAGACATGGAGCTGACACGGTCTCAGGAACTGGGAAACACGAGGGGCCTGGAAACGGCCCCCACGACCCCACCAAAGCCGAGGGGCTGAGCAGAGCGCACTGAGGGACGTGTCCCTTGGGGGAGTGTCAGCAGGAGGTGGCCTAGGCATCGAGCACCAAGAGGGAGAAGACGCGGCTGATGGGGCTGGGGAGTCACGGGGCTTCTTTCTTTGTTCCTTCGTTGTTGTTTGTTTGTTTGTTAATATTTTAATAGAAGCTTCTGGGCAACCATGGGTTCCTGGAGGAAATGATGGGGAAGATGAATGCTGATGCACAGCAGTGAGAGGACGGTCAGAGGAAGGCCTTGGGGGGTGGCCATTGTGGCTGATTCAGTGTCCAGCCCCTGCCTGGGGGTGCCCCCCTCCCACTCCCGTGCTGCTCACTGGACAAGTGGAAACACAGAGCGTTGGCTGCTCGTGTGCCATCAGGATCAGGCTGCCACACAAGTGCCAGGAAGAGCGAGAGCAGCGAGCTGCAAGAGAGGGCTTTGCAGAAGGTGCCTGGAGGAATGTGATGAAGGAGGGAGTAGGTCCAGAGAAGCGGAGCTCTTTCACGTCAGCTTGACCTTGGGCACCCTTAACTCAGTCTGCGGGGAGAGAACACGCTGTTGTCAGAAGGTGGAGGTTGGATAATCTGTTGGGAGTGGTATCACTAAATAATACGCTTCCGAGGATGACAAAGACAGGCGCATAATCTTTTCTTTAGCATTCAAGCTGTTGATAAAATGTATTTTGTTTCCAGCTGCCATATCAAATCATTTTCAAAGAACAGGAGGCAGCAAATTAAAAAAAAAACATGGACCTATGAGGAAGACAGATAAAGAGAGACAAAATTAACACACCAAGTAATGGTGTCTCAAGCTTCCTGCATGTATTCTGTGTCCTAGAAAACACACCTCGTGCCTGAAGACCACCACCACTTTACTAGCTTTAATCATGACAGTGGCACCAGACATGAGGTAACGGTTGCTGAACAAGTGAAAAATACCTAAAGAAAGGCTCTGTGGCCAATTAAAGACACTCCATATTTTAAGTATCGTCAAAAATGGAGCTGAACGCCGCAGAGGGTTGCGGTGGCCTAGATATGTTCCCTGGGAGTTTCACAGGAGTGTGATCAAGGACCTTTTTTACTTTAGTAAATTCCACAAGATCCGCTTCCCTCGTATCCATTAGCCGACTTATTCTTGCCTGCCTTCCCAGGGATGCAATCCCTTCCCCCAGCCACGAAGGGCAGGCCGATTTCTCCTACAGACTTGTTTTCCCACTGGAGCACCATGCATTTCTTAGTCTTTTCAGCTGTCATGTGTGGTCCCTGGGTATCCAATCTGCTAAATGAATGACCCTCTATTGTTCTCACTTGGAGCTGCGTGACCTGCCATCCAGGCTTGGCATTTCCGACCGTGGGTCCCCATCCATTACCAGGGGCACGGTCCAGGTCCTCAGGCTGGAAACCATTGGGGGTGCCCTTTCTCCCTTCCTAGGAGCTAGCTGGCCACTCACTTAGCATCCCTGCATTTATGTCAGTTCAGCCCACAGGGAGCTTGTTTGGGGGTCCTCATGGTATTGGGCTCTGATTGAATAAACCACCCATTCCTTTTCTCTGAGTCTACCACAGGTCTAGAACAGCAGTGAGGTCCAAATATTGGATACTTCAAATCAAAGTTCAAAACTCGTAAGTGTCTAATCTGACATCTCAGAGCAGACGGAATACGTTTGTTCTCATTACACGGGAGCTCAGTGGGCAAAAGACAGATACGAAAAACAAAAGGATAGCAAGGACTGATATTCCGATGTCCCTTGCAGGTTCAACCCCTCTCTCGCAGACACTGCAGCTGCTTTTAGTCGTCACAGTTTCATCTCTCCCCTCCCCTGGGCCTGCCCATGGCTGCATTTTCCACATTGTCCCGTTGGCAGAGAATGAAAGATCTCATACTAAGTAGAGGCCCCTGAATGAAGGTTCCTTCTGGGCCATCTCTGCTTCAGGGATGTGTCATGCTGCCCTATGCTGACTGCTCAGGACCCCTGTGAGGCAGCTGATATTGCTTCACAGGTTTTCTCCATGGCAACACTGAGGCTGGGTGGTGGGTGACTTGTCATAGGGCACACGCACAGTAAGACCTGGCTGGGAGCTCCCTGCAGCAGCCGGTTTCAGAGTCTGTGCTGGGAATCACTGCACTGGACCACAGTTTGCATGGACCTGCTTTGAGGAAAGAAGCCAGAATGAGGCACACATTGAGATGACATGCATTGTGGGCCTTCTGGTCCCCACCCCAGCAAGTCTGCTGATGCATCGGTATTATTTATCTCTCCACTCCCGGTGACTCAATTCAGGCCCCAAACGCTGTGATTGTGATCTCGGTATTTCGCATCAAAATGCTTTTTTATTTGGTATTGATTCATCCAGTTACCTGGTCTTCATCGGCAACGATGTATTGGTTGGGAATACAGAACGGAAGGAAATGATGTTATTGCAATCGTGTAATTGCCACTCAGTCCGGAGCATGACAGGGTATGAAGCCATTGCAGTACATTGTTGCAGGATGGTGTGAGGGGTGGAGTGGCCCCTGGAGGCTGAAGAAAGCAGCAGGACGCCTCTGAAGCAGCGAGGGTGCGAGAACAGGAGCCATAATAGGCAGAGTCGGCACATAGAGTAATTGAGTGCAGCTGGAATCTAGATGCAGACTTTGAGGACCGTGATGCTTATAGAATCTTTAAGAAAAACATACATTCTGACCTGAAAAAGCCCAGGGAAGGGGCTCTGAAGCTCACACGTCTTTAGCTTCCAGGTCAACTGTCCTCGAGCTGCAGAGGGGTCAGCAGAGGTGATGGCTGCTGATAAAGGTGAGGGGTGACAATGGCTGACTTTGCCAGGACAGGAAGCGTGGACTTGGGCTGTGGTGAAGGGGGACCCCTGGAGCTCTTCCAGCAGGGCTGGACATGATCACGGTTGCTTTCTAGAAAGATTTCTCTGGGAGCTCTGTGGAGGAGACAGTTAGATTGGAGGGAGGGCAGTCATGCACACCACACATGGGCACACACACACACCAGTTGTGGGCACACAGTTACACATGTGTGCACACATGTATGCAGCACACAGTGGCTCATATGTGTACACACACACTACAGACAGGTGCACACACATATACACACCTGCACACATGGGTTGGTCACAATGATACAGAAGGATCAGTGTTGCTATAGTTTTCAAGCAGAGGAGGTTTCAAAATTCCTTCACTGGCAGACATGCAAGAGAAACTGTTTCAAGGAAAGGCCGTGCATGCTGCCCCACCGGACTCCCCTGCTTGACTTCGTTCTGGGAACCGACGCACGTTTTTGTCGTTGATTCAGCCACTCAGGAAACACCAGGTCTTTGCTTCAACACAACAACAACTGGTTTATTTTTTGTCATTTTTGTCCACGTGAAATGCCATCCACCTTAGAGCATTCAGAATATATAAGCCCTACAGTAATTTTTTTTTCCCCCTGAAGTAATAAACTCCTGTAGGTGGAGGGAAGGGACAGCATCTCAAACTCACTCCTAGAATTGCTTCTGGAATGCTCTGGTTCCATAATTGTACCTTGTTTTAAATTCATATGTATTCATTTCATAAAAATAGTTTATATTTTATACTGATAAATTTATCAATAGAAGAAAAGATACCACACACAGATATAAAAAATTACCTGCCAAAATGATGATTTATGTTGGTTTCGAAACTTCCTCTCTATTATTCATGTGAATAAGACTTTTTTTTTTCATTTTGACATTTACTTCACCTTATAAAAATGTGTTGTTCTGTACAGATGTCTTAATATGAATAGCAGGTAGGGAGGAGTGGACAGGAGTGGCAGGCCCGTGTGTGACAGCCTCCATCAGGACGCAGCCATCGGGGTCCATTCTCGCTAACACAGATAGATCAGAGGGGCCAGGTGGGGCTGGCCACCACGTGAGGGGACAGGTCCGACAGGAGCTCAGCCTTGTGAAAAGAATCAATATGCAAACACCTTTGCTTCCCAGTGGCTGACGGCACACAGGGCTGGTTTTGGTTGACTTGGGTCACGTTTATTTGAAAGATCGAAGGCATCGTGTTGTCATTAATATGAAATTGGAAGAATAAAAGACTTTAGCATTGAAACACAAGCTGGGAAGAGGGTAGCAGGCAAAGCAAAAACTTGAGGAGATAGTATCCTTTCCTCACTTTGTTTTCCCTACAAGAAGCTTCAATGGTACCTCTGAGTTCAAAGGCGGGGTGGGGACAGTAGGGTG